>NC_142348.1:39502500-39675000 GCF_054954075.1 Amborella trichopoda
TGTGATTCCATGTAAGTGCCAAAGGCATGCAAAATAAGTAGGAAATGGTGTCATCATGTCTTTAGAATGGTATAGGTTATTATTAGAAAATCTTATAAGTTATTATTAGAAAATCTTTTTGGAATGGTGAAGATGTTATTATTAGAAAATCTTTTTGGAATGGTGTGATGATGACTTTAATTTCACATTTCAGTGGAATTTTGTGATAAAAAAAGGAAAGAAATGATAGTTTATAGGCAATTGCTGGTAAAAGGTTGGTAATGCATTTCCCATATTTCCTCCAGACATAACAAAACAGTAGCAATGTATTTCCCAAGTTGCATCTAAATACCAAACAGTAACAATCCATTTACAGGTAATGTATTACGCTAGTAATATATTTTACAGACAATATATTGTCAGGTATCCAAACTCCCCCTTAGAGTACAATTCAATTTCCTTTCGAATTGGCATTACTTATGGCATCACATGCCTCAATCAAAGCCACATGAAGGAAATTACAGCGATAAACACTTTATATACTCTGTTTAAAATGAGGATACAACTCAATTTGGGTCCCTTGTAAAATCCAATACAAGACTACATAAGTAGATCAATATACGACACTTGTAACTAGTGCCTTTGAAAATTCAGCAACATACAAAGTTACAATGAAAAATTATACATCAATTGCCTGTATAAAACTCATCAAATCAAGATTTCCATGTTACATACACATGAATGCTTTAGATAAGAAAGTAACATGGTCATGGGCAGCCAGTTCGAGTTCTTGGTTCCCGGTTTACAATCATGTGTCTTATCTATGTGCCATAGTGTGACATGCGATGGCAAATCTCATAATTTGGTCAAATTCACTATATCGAATGTGGGAAGTCAAAGCATGTATCGATCTACACTTCAAATCATGGAAGGACTTTCATCAATCAAAAGATCAAACAGTTAGTGGGAGCTCGTGTGAGAAACACATGCATAGATCTGAATATTATGCACAAAACACATAGGCACACCTAGAAGAAAATTCACCAGAGTTTCGCCTTGTGAGATCAACAAATTGCTTCATGAAATATGAGTTTTAATTGACTGATTTTGATCTCAAATATCTCAGAAAATATTAGTCAATTAAGCTCCATAAAACTCATAGAAAAACTCATGGAAAACTAGCTCAATTCAACAAGGATCACAGACTCAATCACTAGGATCTATCCTAGATCAATATCTCATGAATCAAGGAACTTGAAATGGAGAGACCTTGCTGTAAAATTGAATTTTACAGCAAAGAATATCATAAAAAATAATGGAGAATGGATTAGAACTTATTCAATTGGAGAGCCACATTTGCTTGATCATCCTTGATGTAGATGAGCTTGATTGAGCATCAATGGAGTTCAATCCTTCCTTTCCCTCGTTAGGATTTTTCTTCTCACAAGACTCCAGAATTTCTTACATGAAAGATGAGAGAGCAAGAGGGGAAATGGCTAGGGTGTGCCACCTAGTCAGCGAGTGAGTGGCGTGCCACTCTTAGATAGAGACAATGGCGCTAGTGTGTGGGAAATGAGAGATTGAGGGGGTATTTATAGTCACCAACTGTAGGGATGCTTCTAGATAGAGGAATCTTGATCCGTAATGTCATCATCCTATGACTACAAAGAGAGGCTTGATCGAAGCCTTTCATCCACTATCATACCATCTTGTTGTGTAGTTGGGATGAAGCACATCCTCCATTTAATCCATAATTCATTCGAAATCCCTTTATATGAAAAAGCCATGCTCTTTTCAAATAATTAAACTAGAAACCAAAGTTGATGGCATACCCTTGAGGTAATTAGGTACATTTCCAGCAAAAATTTAAATTCAAAGCTTTCCCTCCATTTTGAAAGAGCATATGTAGCCAATCATATGGTGCCACGTGTAAGTTAAGTAGGATTTCAATTGAAATATCAAACCTTATACCCCTTTTAGAAGGGCTTACACATGCGCACATAACACTTTCTTCACACAAGAAACATGTGTCTAAGTTCATTTTTCTATTTTCCAAAAATACAAAAATACAAAAATTCCATAATTCAATACCCCCCTGGCCCAACATAACATAACAAAACTCGTAAAGACAAGGGGGGTCCTTAATGGGGTTAATGTCACCCACGCGTCACCTCCATGTGGGGCTGATGTGGAGGTCCCCATGGCCACATGGATACCCATTGGCCATTTTGGGTATCCCGTGTGGGTCCCGGAGGGTCTGTCTTTGATTGTCATTTTGTCAAAACAATTTTGAAAATGCATTTTTCTTGCTCCAAAAAATCCAAACAAATCTCTAAAAATTACCAAAAATTCATTTCATCATTCTCTATCAAAATAAACCATTTTGGCACCATTTGAAAATAATTTCAAAGGGGAATAAAGACCATATGGAGTTGAATTAAGAATTGGAGACTCGGAATCCAATGTCACCTTATCCATATGACCCAACAAACTCATGACCTACAGTGCTAATCAAGGGATCATGATATAGCTTATCAAATTCAAACCAATGAGTAACTTTGAATCCTCAACTACTAGTGGATTTTAGGTGTAGATACACATGTTGCGAGGGTTCCTATCTTGACATATGTGCACCCCGCTTCACAATGGATCCTCTAGAAGAGCGGCTTCCCATATTTGTGATTGTTTATGCACATGCTATGAGAAGGTTCTAAGAGTCAGGGATTTGGCTAATACCCTCTGTTAGCCTTAATCTTACCATATAGGGCACAATCAAACACAATCATCAATCACATAAAAACTTATCGCCTTAGCCCATCACACAGTCATGAGGCCCAATAACAATAACCGACCTTGACTAGAGGCAATCCTCAAACCTCTTGGTGCCTTCGATCAAGACAAATCGACCTCATGACTCCCTCGGGGTTTCATGATTGTTGATCCCAGTGCGCCAAGACCCTATAGTTATGTTGCTCTTTTACTCCACTAATTTCAAGAGCTATAATACCATTGGAGTTTTGAAAGGACATCACTCCAACAATCGTTTTCTACATCTTTTCTCCCGACACAAATATTAGGCTTTCCCATTCTTTTTTGCCTTGCTCTCAGCTGTTCCCATCGTACCTAAGAACTTTTTTTCAATTTAATGGCAATAATTTTAACCTTTTTATTTATCCGGCACATCCTTGTAATCAAAGACCACCCTATGTATCGTCTTTAACCAATCTATAAAGTCATCGGGCTACGGCTTTCTTTCAAAATCATGAATATCTACTTTTAGATCTATGGATTTTGAGTGCCACCTATAACTTCTATCACAGTACTCTACAATTGACTCACCCCACGGAGCATGATATTGAGAAGGGTTGTACTCAACATCATCTTCGACGAGCAAAACTTCATCTCGCACATGATTGATGCCTGCAAGCCACCTTGTAAGTTATTGAACTTACTGCCTTAGATTCTCCATCTCTTGGTCCTAATCATCACGAGGTGGATCCATATAAGTACCCTACCTCGACCTCTTATTGCTGTCGTAGATTCCCCGAGATCACAAACCCTAGGCATAGAACCAACAAAACTTAGGTCAAACTAGAAAATTCTAGGTTGTTTCGGCAAAACTTAGCCTAAAATAAGCGTACTCTAGACTAGGTTGTAGATTCCCAGCTTTGTTATTGAAGAAAACTTAGGTTATGATACAAATTTGTTACAGGGAAGTAGAGGAAAGACGCAAAAAAATAAAAATAATGATCAAAATAGACCAGATTTGAGTAGATCTAGTTTTTCTTATACAAAAAAGTGACCGTAGCATGTTTTTACTGTTCCCTCCCAAAAGTTAAAGAAACCCTAACAACCTAGGCCCTTTTATAACATTATGATAAAAAAGGACCAAAACTACCCCCACTGAAGTTAAACCATTATAAAAATACCCCATAAGTCCCTTCGTTTGAATTAAAAATAAAAAGACAAATTGGCATTAACTTTAATTAGAACGTTGGAAATAACTTAGAGACCGTAAAATTAGCAACCAACTAAAAAATGAACTCCGTCTAGAAGTCGACCATTTCCTTTTGGATCTCCTTACGAGCTTGGGATGTGGATCATCATAAAAGGGGTCATCATATGATGGATTGATTGGGTCAAAAGGCCCATAAAAATTGTCTTGAACTAGTTGAAGGACTGTCCGATGCATCACATGTAAAGCTTTCCAACACCATCACGCTTCTCTTTAAAGTCTATCATGTCGTTCTTAGCGTTGGAGGTGTGCCAAGTGGCTCCCAAGTCCACCTACCACTTATAGGGCAAACTCACCATCAAGGATTCCTCAACCACAAAGGCAAACTCCTTAGTGCTACTTGCTTGTCCAGTATCCTTCTTCTTGAGTTCCCTGCAGGTCTCTGCTATATTTGGCAATATGACCATTTAGTACAGTTATAGCATTTCTTATATTTCAAAGAAGTTTGTCCTTGAGGAGGCTTCTTAAACTTCTTATTAGATTTTACCTTCTCATTTTTTTTGACGATTTCTAGATAGGCTTGGTTTCTATCCCTCTAATGCTTCTCTCTAGCCTATCATTTTATTCCATCCTTAAGTGTCCTCTTAGGTCATCCAAAGTATGGACAATCCTATTATAACGATCTTTTTTAAATACTTCCATGAGTCTGGGAGATTTTCTATACTCTTCAAAATTAGCTAATGTTCACTAATTGGTTCACCAAAACCAGCTAGGTGGTTAGCCATGATGCACATGTCATAAAAATATGCGAACACCGTTCATTTTATACAAATTTTCATTTTATACAAATTATATCTTTCATAGAACTTACACTTGGCCTTATAGTTATCATCAATGTGTCTCTTTTCAATAGCAGAATATAAATCTTTAGCATTGTCATAACACTCAAATACTTTATGTAGTTCATCACTAAGACAATTTAGGATGGTACCTCTACATGCCACTTAATAAACCTTTGACCATCTCTAAGAGTTGTAGCATCAGTAGATTGAGCCGGTTTCTCTTCATTAATCACATAAGTCAATTCCATGGTATGAAGTAAGAAAACAAGGCTTTTCCAAATAGAAAAGTCCAAGGCATCTAATTTCTCTATCTTCACCAAATCGGAAAGAACAGTCTTTGTAGTTGCCATTTGAAGGAACCGAGGTTCTGATACCAGATGATCGATGTGAAATGGCTACTAGACGAAAATTCAGCAAACCAAAATATGTTATGGGGTCTATCTAATTAGAAGAAATTTCATTCATTAAACATATAACATGCATTTGATATCATACACTTGAATCCAGCGTGAAATCAACATCCAAATAGGCTCTCCAAACTACAACAGAATGCCCCAAATCTATACTTCCTTAGATTGCTTTCCCCTAAACTTATGCTATCAACATGTCAATGGGAAAGGGAAAAGAAAGGAACTTTCTCACCAATATATAACCACCAAAAGAGCACGGAAATGGATACACAACCACAAAAAAGGTTTCTGGAAATCCGCCTGTCTTTGGTCAATTCGCTGCAAAGAAAGCACTTCAAAGGATTTTTGGGTTAAAGAAATAGAGGGGTAAATGGTGTAGGGGATAAGGCTCGGCAGTGGCTTCTCTCAGGATGACCTCATAAGGCTTTTGGGTGCTCCTTGGTGACCAGGACATTTCTGAAATTTGTGGAGAGAGAGAGAGAGAGAGAGAGAGAGAGAGAGAGAGAGGAACTATGGGTAATGAGGGAGAGATTAGAACAACATAGCTCTCTCACCCAATCCATTCCACTTTAAGGCTTCAATATTCCAATGGGTGAATGTTTGGAAATGCTTTGTTTTCCTTTTTCAGCACTTGGTAAAAGGAGTATGTACAAAATATTATAATATGTCCTTCAGCTTCATTGGTATGTGGCGATCACATAAAATTCCGGCTGTACATCTCTACTTCGCCCACCCACCTCTAATTCTGTGTACGACATCTTCCAAACTCTCTTTATTTTTCTGGATTATAGATCCAAGATATCGAAAATGCGGTCTTTTTGGTATTTCTTGGCCATCAATCTTAACAATTTCCTCATCTCTACTCTTATTATTACTAATATGCTTTGTCTTTGCCAGACTAATTTTAAAACCTTTATATTCTAGAGCATTCCTCTAAATTTTTAATTTTGTGTTGACATCGTTTTGGGTCTCATCGATCAAAACTATGTCATTTGCCAACATGCACCATGGTACCTCATCTTGTAGGTACCTAGTTAAATCATCCATAACTAATACAAAGAAGAATTGGCTCAATGCTGACCCCTGATGTAGACCTATTGTCACTAAAAACTTTTCTCCACTAGTTGTTCATATACTAGTTAGCACTCCATCGTTCATGTCTTTCATCAAGTTGATGTAGTGTCTGGAGACTCTTGTCTTTTTCAACACCCACCAAATCAAATGTCTAGGTACTCTATGATGCTTTCTCTAAATCAATAAAGACCATGTGGAGGTCTTTTCCTTTCGCCCTAAACTTCTCAATCAGTTGTCTAAGTAGGAAAATAGCAATGGTGGTGGACAGCCCTGTATAAAACCAGATTTCTTTTTTGATTCATACACTCGTTTCATTCTTTAGTCGTTGCTCAATCATTCTCTTCTAGAGCTTCATAGTGTGGCTCAATGGTTTGCACAATTTTGTATGTCTCATTTGTTGTTGTAAATAAGTACCGCAATACTTCCTCTATTCCTCTGGCATTTTCTTTGTTCTCAACACCTTGTTGAACAGCTTGGTGAGCCAGCCAATGCCAATCAGCCCTATGGAATTCCAAACCCCACGCACTTCCAAACCTCTATTGGGATACACTGAATGGTTTGCATGATTGCACCAAAATCCATATGCTATAACAATTTCACCAACCTTTTCAAACTATGCCCTAAGAGACTATTTAAAGCCATAAATTGCTTTCTTCAACTTACACACTTTATCTGACTCCCCTTGAGCAACATACCCAGTTGGTTGCTCCATGAACACCTCTTATTGTAATTCACAATGAAGGAAAGAATTTTTGACATCAAGTTGCCATAACAACCATCCCTTGTTGGCAGCCACCGATATAACCTCTCAAACTGAATTTTGTTTAGTAACATGAGCAAATGTTTTAACTTAGTTGATGCCAAATGTTTATGTGTATCCCTTGGCTACCAATATGCTCTTTATTCTTTCTACAATGTCACTAGGTTGATATTTTACTGCATAAACCCATTGACCCCCAACAGTTTTTTTTCCAGCTGGTAACTCGGTGAGTTCCTGTGTATCATTTGACTGAAGAGCATCCATCTCCTCTTCCATTGCTCTCTTCCACCCAGTGTGAGAAAGTGTTTGCTGGTAGGTCTTAGGAACATAAATACATGACAGAGTTAAAGCAAAACTTTGATATGATGGAGACAAATTTGTAAAGGCAACAAAATACCCAATTAGATGTTGAGTACAAGGCCTGATACTTTTATAGATGGCATACATCATCATCACAAGAAGGAAGTGCATTAGTAAACGGAGATGACGATTGAGAGGCCAGCTGAGTTGGTGGGGGATGTCCAACATGCATTTTTCTTTTGGTGTAAACCTTTATGGGCTGCTCTTGAGAAACATCATGATGTATGAGTGCACTAGATTCAATGTAGTCATGCAACTGGTGTGAAGAAGAAGTATGAACAAGAATAGGAAGAGGAATAATAGAAGGCGAGGACCTTGAGACTTCTTCAGAAGTAGGATTAAAATTATTTTTCTCAATCAAATGACTCTTCTGAAAAGTATGCAGTATCACAAACAAATTTCTTTTGTAAACCAGGATGATAATAACAATAACCTTTCTAGAAGGTGAATAACCAAGAAAGATACACTTGACAGCCCGAGGACCTAGCTTGTCATGACCAATACCTAACATATGAACAAAGCAAGCACACCAAAAAAGTCGAGGAGGAACAACAAATGGTGCAGCATCAGGAAGGAGAACCATGTGAGGTGTTTTTCCATTTAAGACTTAAGAAGGCATACGGTTAATTCAATTGCATGCAGTCAGTAAGGCATCTCCCAAATAAACCTTTGGAACATGCATACTAGTAAGAAAAAAAGGGGCTACTTCAAGTAAGTGCTGATTTTTCTTTCAACAACCCCATTCTGTTGAGGAGCATGCACACAAGAAGTTTGATGCAAAATTTCGTGTTCAACAAAATAATATTTTGAAATGCTTTAGAAAGATACTCTTTAGCAATATCAGACCACAAAATATACACATTCTTATTGAATTGAGTTTGCATCTCCATGTGAAACAATTTAAAAATTGAGAAACTTTCAGATTTTTCTTTTGTTAAATATAACCATGTCAGTTGTCGATAATCATCCATGAAGCAGACACAAACTCTAAAGAAGGGACTAACAACTTCAAGTTCTTCAGAGAAGGATGACTCAGCAGACGATGTTATAAATAAGGAGAATCAGCAGAGTGAAGAGCAACACCAATGAGGTTATGATCCAAGTAAAATAGGCCTCCTGACTCATACCTACCACCAATTGTCCTCTTGGTCTTTAGATCCTAAAAGATACAAGAAGAAGAATAAAATGTTATAGACCAATGAAGAGATTTGATTAATTTGCTCACAAATAATAAACTGAAGGGAAACTTTGGGACATATAGGACAGATGCTCGAGAAAGGGAAGGGATAGGTATAATTGTACCCTGCCTTGACACATTGGACAACAATCCATCAGCCAGGGTAACAGAAGAATTAGAAATGCACTTATTTAGACATATAAAAATAGAGGACTAGCCAGTCGTGATCAGATGCTTCTGCGTCAATAACCCAGGGCGCAGGAGGCAAGAAGCACAAAAGTAACTGAATTTGCAACGATATTAGTAGAAGAGGAAGATGGAACCATAGACTGTTGTTCTTGTTTAACAAGTTTATTATATTCTTCTTTGGAAATCACAACAGAGTTACCAGCTGAATTTACCTGTTGTTGGTGATCATTGAGTCTACTCAGGTAAGGTCATCACTCTCAGATGTGTAAGTAACTTGGGTTGCCCAAGCAGGCTTACAAACCTTGTTCCAACACTCATCAACCGTATGATTTGCATGCCCACAATGCGTACACTTGCAAGTTCCTCGACCCCTGCTTTCATCACCTCTCCCTCGGCCTTTTCTTGAGTCATGACTATGTCCCCCACCTCTACCTCCATCACCTCTCCCTACAACTACATTCAATGCCGATCCATCACCAATACTTGAGTCAGAAGGAGAGAGAGAGAGGCAGATATATTGACTTGTTGAATGTGCGAGTAAACATTAGCGAGAGATGGGAGTTCACTGCTTTCCAAGATCAATGCACGTTCAGGATGGTATTCAAGATTGAGGCTAGATAAAAATTTGGCAACCCTAAATTCTTCACACAACCTCTTTTCTAATTCCATAGCACCAGATATAGGCTGAAATAGGCTCAACTCATAGTTACCGGAATCTCTCTACCGACCTCACGTTTCCGGTTCCGAAATCCGATTCCGCATTTCTGTTAAGGACTCTTTATAGAAACCGTTTTTCGGAACTAAGGAAACTCCATTCCTTAATTTCGGAATCTCGATTCGACACATCGTTAGAAACCTTTTTTTGGAACCAAGGAAACTCGATTCCTTAATTTCGGAATCTCGATTCAACACATCTTTAGAAACCATTTATTGGAACCAAGGAAACTCGATTCTGTCATTTCGCAATCTCGATCCAACACATCTTTGAAAACTTGGACCCATTATTTGCGGGTAGACGTTCCCAAATATATCGAATATGGATTCTAACGAGATTTAAATCTTGATTCCATGTCAATTGGAGTAGGAATCTTCCTTCAAATGCTTCTAGTGGTAATAGGCTTTCATTATTTTACTTGTGCTACCCTGGATGGCCTTTACTTTAAATTTAAAATATAATTGGTAAATACAACACATACAATTAAAAGTAAGACCATGGCGTAGACATAATCCTATTTTGTCTTTATAATAATGAAGTCAAATTCAATTTAGTAATACTTGTCTTTTGTATATAATGACCATAAGTTCAATAGTCAACACAATCGCTTTAAAATTCGAGAAACCTTCTAATAAGAGACATCCAATATAAGTTCTAAAGTTGATGAGGCTCAAGATGTGCTTATGGCTTCCTTCTCCATAAAAACGAAATCTTGATCTCAAACTGGCATGGATCTCTGATTTATATATTTTAAAAACTTGATTCCAAATATGTTAGAATCACTATTCGAAACAACAACATATCTATGTTCCACATATGTCAGAAACTTGATTCCATAGATGTCGGAAACTCAATTCTGCTTATTAAAGAATCTTGAGTCCTAGAGTGTCGATTTCAGGAGGGTGGGAATCTTGACTCCTGGAGTGTCGGAAACTCGAAACTCGATTCCTAAGACATGAATCTTCTAGCTAGCCGCGACTCCGCAATTCCAGTTCCTAAAATGATTTGGGTTCCTGGACGTTTCCAACAACTATGGTTCAGCTCTTCCCACATACCCTTGAGGGTACTATAATGTTCACTCACATTCTTATTACCTTTCTGCAATTGAAATATTTTCTCAAAAAGCTTATATACCCAAGGGATATTTTTATTTGCTGAATATGTTTTTTCCAAAGTATGCCAAATTTCCTTAACTGTATCAAGAAACATCACATTGGTACTTATTTGTGGTTCCATACTACTCTACACAAGGTCATGATTATGTAATTCTCTCATCCACTCTTCATATCTACTATCAGAATTAACAGGCTTGTCCTCAGTTAAATAGTTCAGTTTCCTTAGTTAAATAGTTTAGTTTCCCCAGTTAAATAGTTTAGTTTCCCCCTTGCACTCAAGGACACTTTGACAGATTGAGCCCATACAACATAATTGGACTCATTTAATTTTCAGAAGTGATTTGTCTCCCTACAGTGTCAGGCACACTAAGGATGCGAGGTTTACTTTCCATGACCATAAAAGATAAAGGAGAGGAAGGACAACCAAGGTTGGCCAATTTCAGTCACTCACACAAACCTAGTACAACTTTAAAAGGTGAGAGATACTTGTCTTTCAGATCTGGTCACATTCTCACATTTGAACAAATTAGGGCAACACCAAATTGAACACATCTAAGCATGACCATGTTGCCAACATTGAAATTAGGTCATGATCTCCCTGTATATCTTGATCCATATAGATGTTACTGTAGCACGGTAATGTAGCACATTGTTGTAGTTATATGATTAAAAATAAAGAAAGAAAGGGGAAGATCATGATTTATCTCTCTCTGTTTTTTAAGGAAGGGCCAAAAAAAAAGAGAAGATGAAAGGAAAGGGGAAGATGAAAAGATTAAAAATTCAAAAAAGAAAGGATTCAAGAAACATAAAGGATCTTCTTTGATACCATGTCGAAGAATATAGAGAGAAAAGAGAATAAGAAAGCGAAGTAGAAGAGAGAAGAGAGAAGCGAGAAATATGTGAGAAATATGAGAGAAAAGAGAAAGATGTGAGGTTTTACGCACCCTCACGCACCTCCTAGTCATATATTTTATTCAAATTTATGATGTGGACAAAACTGCACATACAAATGTTATTAGGACACTTAGGTCCAAAACTTTGATAACAAGGGATTTTAATAGATACTAAGTGAAAAATTTACAGCAACAAAGAAAAAGGAGATGAAAGAGAATGAGAAAGACGAAGGTTTAGAGAGCAGGAAAGGAAGAGGCTGAGAGAGAGAGAGAGAGAGTTATGATGAGAGGAGGGAAAAAGAGAGGCAGTCACAGTTGTTTCACTTCTCCCACATGCCTCTCTCATTCATTATAAAATTATTTACTAATGTACATTAACGCCCTTAAGTATGGAAAAAGATAAAATCGGTCCTTAGGGACTTAAATACAAAAGAAAGAAGCATAAACTTTAATATTCACAACAGAAGACATTCTAGAGGACACAATTTCAAAAAATCTGGAAGGCATTGACATTGTCATTGTAAACAGCGACTGAAAAATATGTTGGATGTGAGGATTGTTGAGAATGATGCGGTTCTATCATTCTTGCAAAATGTGAAAGATACCGCATGTTGTATGGCTGTTACATCAGCTTTTGAATTTGGTTGTTGCTTTTTGCTCTCCCATACATTAGAGATGTTTCAGGGAAAAGGCCACACTAGCTTACTTAAAACTTGTCAATATGTTGTATTGTTCAATAGAGTAAAATATTAGGTGAATTGGTGATGTGGATGAAATTAGACGCCCTTGATTTGACAAGAGTGAGATGATGAATAAGGTGATGAGCACCTACGGCATGGTTGTTTTTTGTCATGTTAAGGACACATGGGGTTAGCATTTTTATTCTTGTATATTATATATTGTATTGTGTGTTTTGTATTGTTTTATATCTTATTCATTTAAGTTTCTGGGTATTATCTTTATAATCATTTTTTAGTATGCAATATAATTTTAAGCGGGTCGTGGTATATGGGGATGTATTTGTTTTCTTATAGCTGGGATTTACTTTATTGGATCTAACAAGGTATTGGAGCAATTTAAGCCTATCAAAGTACAAACCCCTTGAAGGCACAATTGCTATGGGACAGATGTACCTGGAGCATCAGGACTTTCAATCAAGTCATGTTCCAATCTCTGCCACTGGGTAGCCTACTGTTTAGATTTTTATGGACCTACATGATGTTTGAGATTGGACCATCACTTGGACTCAAAATCAAGATGTGGGTGCATTTATCTATGTGCCTGGTGCATAAGATCTTTGCCCTATGTATCTCGTGATATAGTTTTCTGTAATCAGATTTGTATTCTTTTATGTGCAAGTGTTAATTGAGCTCAATCTATCTAACGAAGTTTTTGCTTTGCACATAAGGATTGTAGAAACCATGCTTTGGTACTTGCATTTCTATTTTAAAGTGGTTATATACAATGTAATCTGCAGATATGGAAGAATTGAAGATTTTCTGCAGGGAACAAGGAGCTGAAGAAGCTGGTGATCTTCAACATTGGGACACTGGATTTTGGAGTGAGAGACTTCGTGAATCAAAGTATGACATCAATGAGGTGTGTTGCATTATAGCATTTACTTATGGTTTTTTAAATAAAATTTTGCTTTGCTTCCTATGTGTTTTTTTAAAAATTAAAGATATGAAACAAATGTAGCAAGTTTTTCTTTCTGAATTGTTGACAGAGACATCTAGTTAGGTTTAGGACATTCCTTTCAAATGCAATTGACTTCGAGATGTTACCCGCTAGATAGTGTAGCCCATATGCTACTTGCATCATCTTTCTCCTTTGGGATTGACCATATCGACCCACATACCTTATTTCCCCATTGTGATACCAAAATCATCTCTATGATGCTTTATTTTCAGCTTCCATCAAAATTAAGCATGCTATGCTGCAGCTCTTATTGGACGTTATGCTATTGATTTAAGTTACATGCTTACCCATCGACAAAAAGATGACCATATGAATGTTTCCTTTTGTTTAAATGTTAATGAGGTGATGTGAATACTTGTGGTTGTTGGGGTTTGTGGCCTTTAAAAGCTTAGAGAGCATGCAAATAAAATTATTTATAGTGATTTATTCACTTTAGTGGGCGTGTATTGTGGTTGACTGATCTAGGGTTGGGCAGTCTATGACCCGGGTCATGTCTAAAACCCTTACCCTTGGGCATGTAGTGCTACCGTAGAGGGTTTATTGAGGGTCATTCCTTATTGAGGTCGGAGAGATGCCCAGAGACGTTTGTAGGTCAGAAGAGCTATGTGGTCTCCTGTGTGCAAAGGAAGGACCTGTTACAGCGAGGGTCAAATCTTCAATAAAACTTTTGTATGACATGTACATATATAAATCACATCTTTGGGAAGCAACTCTATATAGAGGGACACGTGTATATGTGCATGGAGAGAGCGTGCCCTGCACTATATATGTGCGTTTGATTTGCTCTTGGGAGGAACTTGTCATCCACATACTGGGACTATGATTCCATTGTTTAGTAGCTAAATTTGTCGGGCCAATCATGAACACTTTCACTTGACTGTGGGTCATGGGTCTTGTTGGTTTAGTTTGAGAAGACAATAGTGGATCATGGATTCTAGCACAGGTGGAGGGCCCTGATATTTACTTGTTTTTTACCCATTAGGTATCTATTCACTTCTAAGTTGTATTTTTTGTGTGTTTTGGATTTTCATGGACCTCCAGAAATATTGTTTTCAATTAAAAATACGTTATCATGAATTTTGAGAATTTTTCAAAATTTTACAAATGAAGTTTAAATGTGCAAAAACCCTAAAAAGGTTTTTCTATAATTTTCCAGTGAAGGATATTTAATGGACAATTCTTTTTTTGCAAGTGGGATCCACTTGAGAAGGGGGAGAAGGGGGGGAAGGCCTAATGGCACAGCCCCCACATGTGTGGGGCCCACTAGGACTACACCTCCCATAAAATGAGATGCCCCCGATTATTATTTATTGATATCATTTTTAGGATCTAGATAATCTAGGCCAATTTTTAAATTAATTTGCATGCCTAATTATATCTTTATGAGAGAATAACAGTACCAAATCATCCTATATTGTTCTAGATTAGCTCTAGAGGATTAGATTTGACTGGTCAAAGTTCTGATGGATTAGAAGTGGATATGGGTCAAATCTCAGGGGATAAGATTTCTAAACATTCACTCTAGATCATGATAGCTGATCTAGGAGATGAAACAAATCACCTTCGCAATTCTTGATCAAGTTGAACTCCTAATTTGATTGGGACACCCTAAGCCCTAGGGGCTTATGTAAAGGTCATTCTCCCCCTTTTAGAGATCGCGCTAGACCTCTCTCTCTTCTCACCATGCCTCTCTCCAAGTTTCCATCTCATCTCTCTCTAAGCCTCTCTCTCTCTTCCTATGAGGCACACCACCCCAAATAAGTGTTTGGGGGTGGCACACACAAACATAGGAGAGAGTAAAAGAGGGGCGCCCCCAGCCTTAAGTTAGGGAGTTGCCATTATGCCATGCCTCAAGTTTAAAAAGGGTCTTCTTAGTGAAACCCTAATTGTGTTTTCGCTCTCTCGCCCCAAAAGTATTAGAAAGGGTGAGGTGCTTCTCAGTTCAGATCTGTGAGATCAGTAGATTCTAGAACTTTAAGGGTGCCATTGGCCAGGTGATTTGTGTGCAGTGTGCTAAGCCCTAAGGGGGTAACCTAGGCAAAGGTTAATAAGTCTTCCCATATTTATTAAGTTCCTATTTATTGTTGTTCTTGTTTAATTAATTTCTAAACTTGTCAAGTTTTATTCAGTTTGAATAAAAGTTTATTTTTTACAGTAATTTATTGAGATCCTACATTATAGTTGGCCTATTCTATTGTAATTATGGCACTTGTAAGTAGAATTTTCAGCATTAATGGAAAAGAAGATTTTTTTTTTTTGAATTTATGGCTTGGGATTCTACATTGCCTCTTCCTTCAATGGTTTAGGTGTCAATTTATCGTCTATCCCATAAGTTGGGAATTGATAAATTCTCCTAGTCTAATTGTATTTATGTGATGGTTACATGATGAGATATTTATCCTACATTTGTCGTGCGATTTGACAGTCTTGGAGCTGAAAATGTTAGCAATTAGAGTGAAATCAACTTGATTAATTGGTTCAATCCAACTAGGGACCTATGACTTTTCCCTTGCATTGCTGCACTTTTTTTTGCGCAATCACGTATTGTTGCATGATGGACCAGGATTTGTGTAGCGGACCCATATAATTGGGAAACGGCTCCTATAATGATGATGAATCATCACGAATTGTTGAATCCATAATCAAGTGTTTGATCAATATCTCGAATTCTTATGAAATAAATACGATTGTTGTTTTAATGCATTCGCATTTGGTTGAACATAAACATATGTTCCTAAGAGTTTGTTAATATAAGTGCCATAGTCTGGGAGAAATTATTGGGGTTTGTGGCCTTTAAAGGCCGTAAGAGCATGTAAAAGGCCTTTATAGTGGATTATATACTTCAGTGGGAATGTGTATTGTTTATTGATCAAGGATCTATGGCCCTGATTATGTCTAAAACCCTCACCCTTGGGCTTGTGGCACTGCCAAAAAGGGTTTACAGAGGGTCTTCCTTTGTTGAGGTCGAAGAGATGCTCAGGGTTAATCTATAGACCAAGAGATATATGCGATCTGTTGTGTACGGATGTTGGCCTATGAATGCGAGGGCTAAATCCTTAACAAACTTCCACATAGCATGTATATATATAACTGCCGCATTACCGGGAAGCGACCCTGATGAAAATACGTGTACATGTGCATAGAAAGTGTCCCTCTTGCACTATAGTGATATGTACTCAACTTGCTCTTAAGAGAAGAACTGTAATCCACATTTGGGGATTGTTGTTCCACTTTTTATTGGTCAGCTTTGACGAGTCAATCATGAGCCTCTGCATGAGACTATGGATCTTGTGTTTCGGTGGGTTGGTTTAAGAAGACAGTTGTGGATCATGATCACTGGGTCGTGTGGAGTTCCCTTATAGTTACTTGGTTTTGACCTACTGGTACCAGTAGATATTTTATTTCAATTAGAAATGTTTATGTAAATTTTAGAATTTTTTTTAGAATTTGTAGAGAAAGGACTAGTCTAACCGTAGAAAAAGGGAGGAGCCTTTTTGAGGCATGCCCTAACTGTATTTCTATGCTCTATGCTCTCTAACACTCTAGTTTAAAAGGTATTGTCTAAGGAAGCTTTCCGGCCTTGAAAATTCAGCAAGACCAATACGATTGAAGTGGGCCATCAGTCAGGAAATTAGGTGTGGGGTGTACTTAGTCTTTTAAGAGTGACCCTAGGAATAATTGAGTAAGTCTTCCCAGTTGTTTATTTTTGTTTTTCAGTCATATTTCCATATTTACTGTGATTTTCCAGCAACGTTATTTGTACTCAAATTGATAGTAGAAGCTTGGTTTTTTTCTTGGATTGTATTATTTAGTTTGGCTGTAAAAGGAGAGGTCCTATATTTTATTTAGGGTTTTAATTTCCTTTGATACTAGTGTATTATGGTGTACTTGTAAGTGGAATTCAGATTCAATAATAAATAAAAGAAATTTTTTTTTGATTTTATTGCCTTGAATTCCACATAGCCACTTCTTTCAGAAGTTTAGGAGTTTCTTTTATTATTTCCTTAGCCATGAAAATCCCTATTCCATTTATAGTTACAACTTTCCCTTCAGTTGGCCACTTGGCCTTGTGGTACACACTTCTGGCTTGCAAGGGGCGGTCAAGGGTTCAATCCTTGAAGTTTCTCCCCTGAAACAAACCAGTCTGACCTACCATTTATCTATTTATATAGTCATAATTAAAATGGAAACTTGTGCTCCGAAAAGTTAGTGCTTCTATAAATCTGGAAATTGTGAATGGTTTGTTTCTGAAAATTGGATGTATTTATATAGTCATAATTAAAATGGAAACTTGTGCCTCGAAAAGTTAGTGCTTCTATAAATCTGGAAATTGTGAATGGTTTGTTTCTGAAAATTGGATGTGTTTATATAGTCATAATTAAAATGGAAACTTGTGCCCCGAAAAGTTAGTGCTTCTATAAATCTGGAAATTGCGAATGGTTTGTTTCTGAAAATTGGATGTTATGAATGGTTCTGGACCATAGTTAACTATTGCTTGCTTGGATGTTATGCATGGCAAAGGGCAACATCATAGTTTGTTTCTGAAAATTCTGAAAACTGGGATCAGGCTCACCTTTGGCTTCTCTGTGGATGTAAAGCTAAGGGATCTTTGTTGAGTCATTATTGTTAAATACCTTCATACGTTTCTCTCATGTTGCCCACCTCATGATGTCTATTGCTTGCCCTTTGCCATCCAAGGCTGTAGAAATTGTGTATATTTTTGTTTATATAGTTCTAAGGGCCCATTAAAGAAGTGGCAATGTAGAATTCTAGGCTATAATTTCAAAATTTTCTTTCTTTTTCTTTTATTGATTGCTAGAAATTCTACTTACAGGTGCCACAATTGCAATAAAATTGGTGTACTACAATCTAGGATCTTAATAACTTAATGCCAAAAATAAACTTTATTAAGATTGAATAAAATTTAACAACTTTAGGAAATAAATAACCAAGAATAATACTAAATAAGATTAAATAAATATGGGAAAGCGTACTGACTTTTGCCTAAGGTTATCCCTCTTAGTGCTTAGCACACCCTACACCTGATCACTTGACCAATAGTGCACTTGATTTCAGAACTTGCTGGATCCACTAATCTGAAACTGAGAGGCACTTTTGGGACTCACTTTCTAAAACTTATGGAGCAAGAGAGCTAGGATCACAATTAGGGTTTCACTAAGAACCCTTTTTCAACCTAAGGGCGTTGTCCGAATGGCAACTCCTGACCTCCCCAATTCTAAAACAAGAAGGCTGGGCGTGCCCCCCTCCTTAATTTCCCCTTGAGGTGCATGCCACCCTTACACTTACGGGGAGGTGGCGTGGCACCTTCTAGAAAGTGGGGAGAGAGAGGAGCTAGAAAGAGAGAGAGATGAGAGAATGAAGTGGAGTGGAGAGAGGGGAGAGAGATCTTATGTGCTGATTGACGAGGATAACTTTGCAATTATAGGGCTTAGGGAGTCCTAGGTAGATTACGAGTTCAACATATTTATGGCTCGTTTGGGCACATGGATTTTGGGGCATGGATTTTTAATATCTTGGAAATTACTAAAATTCACGGGTTTGCTCAATGGCTAGGATATTAAAATTCCCTGGAAATCAAATGTCGAAAAATCCCCTAAGGGCCCGTTTGTATAGGAGGAAATTAAGAATCTTAGATATTTGAAATCCAAGGAAATCAATGGATTTTCAATGTCAAGGATTTTTGTCATGGATTCCTAAAATCTCTTGTTTGGATAAACTATACAAAATTCATGGATTCCTTGCAATCACTTCCATGTCCATTGTTTGGTAACAAAACTTGATACCATTTCTCTTTCTAAAAGTTTAATATACTTTTTCTCTCTCAAACTAAAAATTTGGGAGTGCCTATAAAATTTTGAGATAGTTTCTCGCTCTAAAATTTGATATGGTTTCTCTCTAAAATTTAATATACTTTCTATCCAAAACTTAAAATTTGAAATTGTTTTTTTTTTTTAATTTGGAGATAGTTTCTCTCTCTAAATTTTTTGAGTTGCTTTCTCCCTATAAATTTAATATAATTGCTCTTTCTAAAATTTTAAGATACTCTCTCTCTAAAACTTAAAATTTG
The DNA here is from genome assembly GCF_054954075.1 of Amborella trichopoda. NCBI lineage: Eukaryota > Viridiplantae > Streptophyta > Magnoliopsida > Amborellales > Amborellaceae > Amborella > Amborella trichopoda. Next base: position 39,521,756 of record NC_142348.1, read on the forward strand.
AGATAGTTCCCGTCTTCAATAATTTGACATAATTTTTCTCTCTAAGCATAATTAAGTAGTTTCTCTCTAAAATATGACAGTTTTTCTCTGAAATTTTAATATATTTTCTCTCTAAGAGTTAAAATTTGAGATTATAAACTTTTGGTACTTTCTCTAAAATTTTAACCTACTTTTTCTCCAAAATGTTAACATACATTCTCTCTCTAAAAGTTAACATTTGAGTTAGTTTCTCTCTCTAAAATTTTTGAGGCAGTTTCTCTCTTTAAAAAATTTAGGTACTTTCTCTCTCTAAAATTTTCATACCTACCAAATGTTCCTTATGTTTCGGGTTGAGGGAGCTAATGAGTGAAATCCATGGGGCTTGGAAATTCAAAAAAACAGGTTTTGGTGTAGAAATGAAATCATGGAAAGTAGGTCTAAACTGTGCAAGCAACAAAGCCGTTGATTTTTAGTGAGAAACCTAGCACGTTGATAAAGATAAGTTCATATGGTGTGGTAACTGCCAATCTTTTATTCCTAGATCTCTTTTGTCATGTCTTCAATATTCAAATGAGGATGCAAGCAAGATACACATACAGTGTCTGCTGTTTTTATTTTCATTGTAATGGATGGAGTATATTTATCATCGAGGCAGGCTGTACAGCCATGACAACTAAGACTGGTAGCCTCGCTAGAGCCATTACAATTTACAACACATTATGTAGGTTTATAATAATCACAAACTTTTATATATTAGCTTGTAGTTGCCCTTTCTGCACATCATGTAACCATTTAGTTCTTTGCAAGATGGCCATAAAAGGCATCGCAAACCCTGGTTATCTTTAGAGAACCAATGAAAATTAAGCTTCGACGTTCGCAGTGGGACAGTGGCTCTCTTTGAACAAGGGTAAGGAATGGTGGAGAGGAAATGGCTGGTCTTATAACCCTCTCATATACCAGTCCCTTAAGAGGTTATCTATTGAAGCTCAGAAATTGGAACAGGAAAGAGCACATACATTGAGTCTGTGATCACTGGAATTGGTCTCCCTCTTCTTACTTCTAAACTTGTGGTTGTTATATCGCTTTCATATATCCGAATGATGGAGAGGCAACTCATCCTCTCCACAATGGCAATGGAGTGAGATCCATTATACGTGAGAGCTGTTGAGGACTTGTGAATCACCAAAATGCACATGAATGTAGAAAAGAGGACCATAATGATCGTCCTACCTTTAATGAATTACGAAGTGTTATGCCATGCCGATGTCAGGAATGCCCTGCTGCTGTCGACAATTATAATTTTGTCAGGACACACCTAGCACCTGAACTTTTGGCAGAGCAGGAATGTCAGGGTGAATGAACCTAGCCTTGGCCCCCCTATAGGAATGTATGATTTTCTCTTGAAGCTGTGGGACCTGGTTGTGGGGACCTGGACGACAATGGCTTCCTGGTATCTGATCTTGCTAGTGGTAACTGTGTCCATCAATTTCATCATTTGGATCTCTGTTGTTGTTGCACTAAACTTGTCAGCGGATAAAGTTGATAGTATTTTCCATACATCTAGGATTTGATTGTTACTTTATCACATTCTGATGGCTTTGAGTTATATTTAATCAGTGAGTTGGGCATTACGTTAATGTTTGAAAATAACATGTAGGTTTGTTTTCCAAAGATGAATGAATCAAAAGATTCAGTATGGCTATTTGGACAATTAGCTGGGCATTCCTCATTTTATCCTCCTTTGAATTTACAGGAAGAACTGAGGCCATTTTTCTCATTAACAAGGGTTATGGAAGGCCTTTTCAACCTTTCAAAGATGCTCTTTGATATAGAGATTGAATCAGCTGATGGCGTTGCTCCAATAAGATACCCTTGTGACCCGATTTACTATTATTCGTTTCAATTGCTTGGCTAGAAATTCACACGTACCAGTATGCTTTGGGCACAACATATTTATGTTTTTTTGTTCAGGTATGGAATAGCGATGTTAGATTCTATTGTGTCAAAGACTTGTTTGGCAGTCCAATTGCATACTTCTATTTTGATCCTTATTCTAGGCCTTCTAACAAGAGTGGTGGGGCATGGATGGATGTGGTTGTTAGTCGAAGCCGTGCAATGTCGCGCAGCAGTAATTTGGCTCGGCTGCCGATTGCTCACATGGTTTGCAATCAAACACCACCTGTGGGGGGGCCAAGTCTCTTGACTTTTCGTGAGGTGAATGTTTGATTTAAGTGCCCATCTGATTTGATTATAGATGTTTCTTTCATTCTAATATTCTTATAGGATCTCTTAATGCGAAATAAGAAATGTTGGGTTATCTATATATTTCTTGTAGCAGAAATGCATTTTGAGTTTTGCTTTCTCATTCTTCTTCAAATGTTATCATGCACATATGGACTCACGTGTGGCCTTTTAGAGCTTTGACTGAATTGGCTCCATGAGAATTCAGTGTCAGTAAAAAGTACTTCGGCATTTCTAAAGAACTCGAGACATCATGTTAGTCTTGCCTTGCAGCTGTAATCAAGTTTTGTCCTGATTGTAGGTTGAGACTTGTCTTTCATGAGTTTGGTCATGCACTTCAGCATATGCTTACCAAGGAAGATGAAGGGTTGGTTTCTGGCAATCGTGGTATTGAGTGGGATGCTGTTGAACTGCCTTCACAATTTATGGAGAACTGGTGTTATCACAGGTATCTTTGTCTAATCATATCCATCTAAAGAGCTCCTATAGCGATTTTTCTTTCATGGAATTTTCACTGGATTTGACATACCTTAATTTAAATAGAAGCACCTCAGATTTCTTACCTTGAGTGGTCTTGCCATATCAATGTCTCGTAGTGATTATTTAGGTTCTGGTTCATATGGATTTTCCTTTGTTCACAAGTTTCTTTAGTTCACAATTTTCTTATGCCATATAGCTGATACCTTTTCGCATTCGGACCAAACACTTGATAAATGAGTTGGCAATGATTTATAGGGTGTGGATTCTTACTTGAGATTTAGGCTGCAATAGCTACCAGTTTGATTTGAAATTTAGATCATCCATGTATGTGTAGGCGAGTGTGTGCGTGCACATGTGCTTGTGTGTGTGTACATGTGCTTGTGTGTGTGCTTATGCATGTCATATTTTGAGTTCTAGTCCTCTCCGTGCGGTGGTTTCTGACCTTGTTGAATATCTTTTAGTTGAATCTACTATGTGCGGCATCTTTTGTTTCACCAATGTATATAAAATTCTGTGAGTTGGAATTCCCAGTTCAGTGACACACAAGGTTTGAAAACACAGATCAATGACCTAGATTGCCTGTCAGGAAAACCAGTCCGGATCGTTCGTCTGGATTTGGCGATTTGGCTGAATGAAACTGGCCAATAAAAAATTAAAAAAATTAGAGAATAAAAAACAGTGAAAAAAATTAAAATAAAAGGTGGGACCAGTTATGTCCGGTTCTCTGCCAAAACTGACTAGTTCATAAAGGTGAACCAGCCAGTTCCTGATGTTTTGGAGGAACCGGGCCGGCCCCTCTGGTTCCCAATCCAAATCGGCTGGTTCCAATCCAGATCACCGTTTTTTTAAACCCCGGTGTCACAGAAATTATACAGTATTTAAATGATGATGTCCTACTGATCGGCCCATGACAGTATCATTTTGCTAGCATCAATCAGTCCTTTTTTTTTTAATAGTTTATTAGAGTTGAGGTGCAGATCTAGTAGATCTTGCTGCTATATTGAGCCAATCCATGGAGACATGATTCATTATTGTCAGTGGTAGGGGATTCAACAAATATATCGCATTTTATTTCAGCTGTTGTATGAGTGTACTCATGGCATTGGTGGACAGATGATTTCATTTCATATTATCATCACGATCCTTTAGTTGATTCTCTCGTTTTCCTATTTGTAATTTTTTTCTCCTACTATATCTTGGCAGGTGGGTAGATCTAGTAGTCTTATTCTGCTCTCCAAATGCAGTACTAACTCAATTCTTCAACATGCATTACACACAGAAATACATTAATGAGTATTGCAAAGCACTATAAAACTGGAGAGAGTCTGCCGGAGGTAGTATATTCCAAGCTTCTAGCTGCACGGACTTTCCGTAAGGGTACAGAACGTCTGCGTCAGGTTGGTTTATGGTGCTGTTTTTGCTGATTTTTAGGTAATATTTCCCTGTGTTTTAGGGAGGGAGCTAGGTAGTTAATTCTTCACTTGGTAAACTAACATATGATTCAGATTCGATAAGAGTTGATTTGTTATGTAGCTTCTCATGAAACATAAAACTATTATGTAGCTTCTGATAACACAAAGCTATCCAACTGCCTTTGATGATGTTATTGCTAATCCCATCTTCCATGGATTGCACGACTGATAAATTTTATTTTGTTGCTGAGTCTGATCTGTTAGTAAATCATATTTTTTGGCCTGGAAATTAAGCTATAGCATATATGAGTCATTGAAATAAGCTGGGATACTCGTATTTATATCTGTGTCCTCGGTTTTACGAAATGCATAACGGGATAGTTGTATCCATATTTGTGTAATGTCCTTAATCCCTGTATCTGTATTTGTCTGTATCTTTGTCTGGGCATCTTAGCAAGTGATGTAGACTGCAAAATAACATAAATACCTCTTTCCTTATACAAACCAAAAGAAACTGATTCTGTACATAAAGTCCATACAGATCCCATTGCAATCTGTCCTCATTAGTGAGTGCTAGAGAGAACCAACTGAACTCGATCCTAGGGACCTTCTCTTTCTAGACATTCTTGAAGGCTTCTCTGTAAGTTTCGCTGTGTACAGAATGTGATCTTATGTGTTTTAATTTAGATCTTTCCTGTGCCTCTATGTTGTTTCTGCATATTCTTGAGGGTCTTTGTTCAGAATGTTGACTTGCATCCACACTTAACCATTCAGAGATAACATTAAAAGTGGAAAAAATGACTTTCAATTCCCTATACTTATCTCGACTTTTTCAGCATTTTCCACACGTTTGTGCCATATTTTGGTCTTCATTACATGACTATGCTGGATTGGATATAATTCTCTTAACAATACACAAGGAATTTAGTCCATATATTACTTGTTTCATTTAGATAATCTTTTTCCGATACTTTGCATGTTATCCTTCATGTAGATACGATTTGCAATCGTTGATCTTGAATTGCATACGAAGTATCTGCCTGGTGGATCCGAGTCCATTTTTGATGTCGATAACGCAGGTCATGCCACCGTTGCTAGAGGACAGATTTCTTTGTGTCTTCAGCCATATATTTGCAGGTTCTCATTCTGTTATTCGTGGATTTGGAGTCTTTGCATTGTACTAGTTTAATTTCTTAATTTTTTATGATCCCCAATTGGATATTTGCAGATCATTATGATGCTGGATATTACAGTTACCAGGTACTCCATAAACGTTTATGAACATATATGCAATATTCCTGGCATGCTCAGGCGTTTTATTCATTATTACCTAATTGTATCAAATGGGTCAACGAATTGAGTGGCACACTATTTAGTGTAGACAATGAATTTGTACCATTTAAACGTCAGTGGAGTTTTATATGCTGTGACAGTTTAGTAGGTATGATGAAAATAGATAATCGGCTCATATGCTTGGATTCTTTAATCTATGACTTCATGAATAATTCTGTAGTAGGTTGGAACTTGGCAATCTCTTGTCATATGGAGATGCCACCTAACCCATTGATTGCCCACTAAGCTAGAATGTTATTCCAATCACGCATATCTGAAAGTCTGCTCTTCAGCCAAAAAAGTTGGTTTTTATTATTGTGGAACTTTACCACATTTTTTCTATTTATATATTCTGTAATTTCTGATTTTTGATAATATATGCAGTGGGCTGAGGTGATGTCTGCTGATGCCTTTTCTGCATTTGAGGAGGTTGGGCTTGGTAATAGTGAGGTAAAACCTTGTACTACTTAATTTCTTCTCCAACTGACGCCAAATGTCCACCATTATGATTTCTAGTTATAAAGTTGTAGAGAAAAATGTGAATTTACTAATTTTAGTGAATCCTCTTCCTGTCATAAATTTTCAATTGAATACTTAGTAACATTGGCATTGATGTTGGAAGCACCTTTTTTAACTACAGTAATTATCATCTAATGAGGATGATATCCTTTACAACGATGACTTCTATTATATGGACTAGGTAATTTAGTCTTTGAATCAAGCACAATTGGCATTTCCTCCAGGCAACTCTTTTCATTCTTTACTTTCAATATTATAGGATATAATTCAAGCATTTCATTGAATCTTTTAGTATCGTTGTTGTTGTAGTATTTGTATTTTTTTGGAATAAAAGGAGGTCCTAAGCTGGCTGTGAGGCCTTTAGGTTTCACTTTTTCCCTTGAATTCATAAAAATAAAATAAACATGGGGGCTTTTCCAACTTTTTTCTTTTTTGAAATTTTGCTTTTACATTCTTAAATTTTAAAATAAAAGTGGTGGCCGACCTATCTTTAATGTTCAACACTTTAACACATGGTGGTACTACCTACGTAGGTGGGCATGCTAATGATCCGCTTGCCTCACATCCACGCGTGCCAAATTCTTCTGACTGTTAGCAATGGGTTATAAGTTTTATACAGATGTTTTCATCCTTCAAGTCTCAATGTGGGACTATTTTTCCTTCGGTTGATTTCTCTACCGGTTGACTAAATCCCTCTTAAATGGCCTTGTATTTTAAACCACACTCAAATGTCCTTATCTTGCCCAATAGGACTTTTTTTGACCTTTCTCTTTATGGGGTTTTTAGCCCTTGTGTTTTTTGTACAAAACGCCTTTGATTGAGTGAAAAGAAAAAAACGCTTATGTGAACCACATGCAACATGATAAAAATAGAATCTAATATGTTTTTTTTTTTCTTTTTTAAAAAGCCCAAAAATTATTTGTTCAAAAAATGTTTTGAAAAGAAATACCTTAATACATTTTTTCCTAGTACTTCAAGAAATTCCTAATTTTTTGAAACTTTTTTAATGTCGGCTTTTGCCGATCCGGCAATTTTCCGATCTGGATTGCCGATCCATTGATACGTTTTTTTAAACCTTGGATAAAATAAAAGAAACAAAAGTTTATTATCTTTTATATCCATAGTCATGAAGCATGGTGCAGGATAGGTGCATGCTATCCTGTGGTTTTACATTTATCCATTGTTGCTTTTGAAAGAAATGGCTATGTGGAATTCAAGGCGGTAAATTTGCTTGTCTTTTTTCTTTTCATTTAATGAATCTGAATTCTACTTTTAAGTGCCACAATATACTGTTGTAAATAAGAAAAAACATACCCTAATACAACCTAGGACATATTCTTTTACTACCAAATCGAATGAACACAACAACCCAAGAAAGAAAAACAAACTTCTCCTAACAATTTAAGTACAAACAATATTCCTGAAAATTCAGAACATATAACAAACAACAAGGAAGACTTGAGTGTGCCTAGGGTCAGCCTCATTGGACTTAATACACTCCACACCCGATTCCTTGACAAATGGTACACTCTAGTCCTATTGGTCTTGCTGATTTTTTTGAGCCGGGAAGCTTTCTTATGCAATACCTCACAACCTAGGGTTTCTTATGAGAGCATAACATTAGTAGAGTTTCTATAACCCTTTTAGAAACACTTGGGGTGTGTCACAAGGCACCTCCCTATTTACTACGGCTGGGCATGCTTCCCTTTACAAACCCGAACTGGAGCGGTGTGTGCCACCCCTTGTTCTTATGGGGTGGCGTGCTACCTCAGGAGAGAGAGAGAGAGAGAGAGAGAGAGAGAGAGAGAGAGAGAGAGAGAGAGAGGGGCTAGGAAATTGACCATAGAATGAGAGGGAGTTCACGTCCTTATATAAACCTCAAGGGTCCCTAGGGATGTCTATCCAATTATGACTCACCGTGACCAATACGATTTTAAGAAATCTAGAGGTGAGAGAAATAGATTTAAGCCATCCATCCCCTAAATGACCGTCATGATTTAGGGAGGAATATTACGAACCTTATCACCTAAATCTTTGACCCATATCCATATCTAGTAAAACTAGAATAATACCAATCTAAAGGAACCTTCTAGAACTTCCTTTATCTCTATAAATTTCTATGAAGTCAAGAAATGATTATTTTGGTCGAAGCATATTTCTAATAACTAACTCCCACAAAATTAGGATACAATATCCTTTTCAAAGATATTCTTTTAACAAAAAAAAACTTGTTAACAAAAATAGGAAAACAAAATAGAGAGGGGGGATGTGCCACCCCATGTGTGAGGTGTGGCCCCCCATAGACCCCCCCTCCCCCCCCCTTCCATGTGGTGTAGCACACATGTGGCGCTGGATCCAATGAGCCCACATCCCCTTCCACACTATCAGTGTATCAAAATACCCTTTTCAAGAAATTTGCAGCATAAATTAATTTAAAAAAATTTGAAAAAAATTCTAATGTTCATAGAAACATTTCTAATACAAATAAAATATCTAGAAGTGGACTAGTACCAATGAGTCAAGATAAGTGACTATCAGGGAACTCTACTTGACCTAGTAACGTGATTTTCAATTATCTTCTCAAACCGATCCAACAAGACCCATGATCCACAGTCGCATGTAGGGGCTCATGATTGGCTCGTCAAAAGCGTTCATGTGAATTTGTCGTTTTCTAGTATTCATCACTGGTTTTCTATAAGAAAACATTGGTTTTTTTTCATGTTATTTTGTTTTTCTATCAATTGCAAAAGGATGAGCATTTTTGCAAAATACTATTGCCTGACAAAGTTTGTATATTGCTGTGTTCCCTCCTCATGGTCAAGATCTTCAATTGAAATTAATGTCTTTCCCTTGGATTGAATTGAAAGCTCATTCATTAGGTTAATTAAAGGGAGTAGTGTATTTGATGAACTACATTATTCAACCACCAATCTCATGCATGTGCCAATGAATATATGCATATAGATTCTTATGTGCACAAACTTCTAGGATATAGATTCTTATGTGCACAAACTTCTAGGATCTTTTTGTTTTTTGTGAGAGTATGTCTTTCATGTCAGTTATGTCTGCTTTTATCCTTCTGTACTTATGCATTCTATGAAAGTGGACGATGTGAACTAGCACAGTTTATATAATTTAAGAAAATAAATTTTCTTTTGCAATACTGGCTAGAATACTTACATATGTCCAAGTATTACAATTGACCCTCAAATAAATGAAAGGAAAAAAAAAAAGGATTCTAATTTGCTGCCACCTTTCAAAAACTCTTCATTACATAATCAAATTGCATCAATTGAGATTGGGAACAAGAAAACACAAGAATGCATAAAACAAGACAATGTGCCAAAAGATTAGCTTTAATGGAATTTGCGCACCCCATATCGGGTCTCCTCCACCGATGGCACACAGGATCTGGGTCTTTCTCGAATCTTAGAAAATTGGAAGTTTATGCCAAACCCTTTGCGTTAGTACTGAGAGCATGCACACACAAGATGGGGTCTCTTTAACTATATGGGGCATGCATGTTGGGTTTTATGGCTTTTAAAGGCTTAGAGAGCTTGTAAATATGATATTTTACAAAGGAATATGCACTTCAGTGGGAGTGTGTGTGTTGACTAACCAAGGGTTGGGTGGTTTGTGGCTCTGGTCATGTCCAAAACTCTTATTCCTGGGCATGTGGCACTACTGAGAAGGGTTTTCAGTAAGTCATCCTTTGTTGAGGTAAGAGAAATGTTCAGAGATGATGTTTGTAGGCCAAGAGAACTATGTGGCCTCCTGTGTGCAGTTGTAGGCTTGTGAGAGCAAGGGTCAAAACCTTAACAAACTTCCGTACGGCATGTACACATGACAACCACATTATTGGGAAGCAACCCTATAGAGGGACATGTGTACATGTGCATAGAGAGAGCCCCATTTGTCATTGTGGTGACAATTGCTAGACTTGCTCTCAAAGGGGGGATTGAAATCCACATTCTAGGATCATAGCCCCACTATTTATTGTCCAACTTTGACAAGCCAATCATGATCCCTTGAAATGAGACTGTGGGTCATGGGTCTTTATTGGGATGGATAAAAAAATAGCAGTGGATCATGATTCTTGGGGCAAATGGAGTGCCCTTATTGTCACTATTTTTTACCCATTTGTACTAGTCCAGTTCTAGTATATTTTATTTGGTATTAAATTATTTTTATGATTTTTATTTTTTTTTCAAAATTTTAAAATATTTTTTCGATTGTAATTTTCATCAGAACGATATTATTGAAAAGTTTAGAACTTAAAATAACATATATGGAATCAAAGATCCAGCCCCACATGTATATGTCTTTTTAAGAGTGGGGACCACGTGCCACCCTGGGGGTAGCGCCCATACTTGTTTTTTTAAACAAAAATTGGGATGCCACTTTTTAAGGAAAAAGTGGGCACGCCGTGTTTTTAAGAAAAAGGGGGGGCACACCCCACTTGTTTCAAATTTTATTTTAGTTAAAGATAGGAAATCTTTTGTTTTTAAAATTAGATTTGATTGCCTATCCTATGGGAGCTTTTAAATATAGATTATCCTCGAGTATGGGAGATCTATGATAAGTTTGATTGTATTTCAAGTTTAAATAGTAGTTGGTTTTGGGTCAAAATCTAAGGGGATAAGGTTCCTATCTCTCTATCTAAAATCATGATGGCTGACTTGTGAGATGGATGGATCTGATTAAATCTCTCTCACCCTGCAAATTTCCTAATTATCCTAAAATTCTAGTTGGAAAATAAAGATAAAGCATACGTAAGAAAATCCTATTCAAATTAGGAGATAAATTTCATTCTATTTCAAGACCTACTTCGAACCTCTTTAAAATCAGGACAAGATCTCGCTCCCATTAAAATAGATTCCTCTCTCTCTCTCTCTCTCCCTCTCTCTCTCTCTCACCCACAAGTTTTCTCCCTCCATCACGCCTATCTCTTTCTGTCTTCTTTTTTTCTCTCTCTAAAATTTGAAGTGATGTGCCTCCCCTCTCTTTACTCCATTGGACTCCGAAGGGAGGTACGCCACCCTCTCTCCTCTTATATGTGTCACGCCACCTAAAAGAAAAAAGGGTGGTGTTATAGTGAAACTAGGTTTGCTGTACTTTGACAAAAAAAAATGGGAGAAGCCTAGCCTAGAAAGAGATCAACTCACAAGTTCAACCCTAATTTGTTCCTACAGGGTTTGTAGAAACCCTAGTTAAGTTTTTGAGCTTTTACATACCCTAAGTTGAAAAGTATCGTCTGAAAACCTTTCCATATCAGAATTTTCAGCAACACCTAAAGGAGTAAAATAAGTCATCTGTCAGGGAATTGGGTGCGGGGTTGTACCAAGACCTGTGAAGGTAACTCCATGCATCTTTCGGTAAGTCTTCCCAGTAGTTTTAATTAATTTTCAGTATTATTTTTTATTTTTCTGTCAATTTTCAGGAACTTGTTTTGTACTAAAAATTATATTGGAAGTTTGTTTAAAGCTTCTAGATAGTTTCTATTTCTTTTGGCAGTGAAAATAAAGATCCTAAGTTGTATCTAGATATTATTTTTTATTTACAACAATATTTAGTAGCCTTTATAAGTGGAATTCAGGTATATTGAATAAAAGTAAAAGAATATTTTTGAATTTAAGACCTTGCTTTCCACATAGCCACTCCTTTCAGTGCCCTCTTTCTATGTATCAAACCATACGAGCGTGCCCCCTTCTTCCTTAAAGAGTATGAGAGAGAGAGAGAAGAGTAGAGAGACAGGGTGGCATGCCATCTATGACAGGAGAGAGAGTTCAAGGGTTAGGTGTTGAGATGAACCTCATTGAGACATTTTATAATAGTGAGGTAAGGGTTAAGGTTTTTAGGGTTTAGCCATCCTTATGAGATTCCATCTAGACTGTTGATCATAGGTGACCTGTGGGGTGAAAGATCTTACCATACAATTTATAAATCCTCCGTCATGATCTAATGGAAAGTGCTAGAACCTTATCCCTCAACTTCATTAACCTAATCCTATCAAATATTTTGTGTAAAAAAAGTGTATAATGTGTTTCCTTTTATTTTCAATCAATCTCTACATATTTCCTTTTTGAAATCAATTAGCCTCTTTTACAAAACCTTCCATTTCTCTTTCAAATCAATCTACATGGCTTATAACACAAGCCACCTTATATAAAAACGGAGAAAAATGGGTCCTCCCACTTATGGAGACATAGTGAGCCCCATGCCCCCCATCAAGTTGGGCCCAAAATGGTGGGCCCTAATGTGTTATGGGCCCCCAAATATAAAATAATTTATAGATAAATAAAATAATTTTAGAAATTCTTAAATATTTTATTTTCTTCTTTGAATATTTAAATGCCTGAAAATTCAATTTTATCTTATTTAAAAGTTGATTTTGATGAAATAAAATATCCAGAGACTTCTAAAATTTTATTTTAATATTTAAAAAAATATATTTAAAACAAAATTAATCATTTTAAAATTATTTTGATGGGAATCAAATCCAACTTCATTAAGAAAAATGCGAAAGCACTGAGGCACTCCATCTCTATTAGTGATTATGTCCCATGCTCACTTTCTCAAACTAACCCAATAGTTCCCGCGACCCAGAGTCCATCACAGGGATTCATGATTGGACTACCAAAGTCAACCAATAGATGATGAGAACATAATCCTAGTAAATGGATTACAGGTTCCCCCTAGGGACAAGCCTAGGTCACACAGACTTGTGAATACACAAGAGGGCTACCTCTGATACATGCACATGCAACACCTACATGTCGTGTGATGATCATGATGAGGATTTGGTTGTTGTCTCTTTAGGCCGACCAATCACACACAAGGGTCACTAATTCCCTTGGCCAACTATCCTGGGCATCTCTCCATGACTCCATCCTCATCAATAGCTAACCCTGCAAACTTTTCTCGGTTGTGCTATATGCCCAGGTCTCATAGGGTTTTAAAACTCAACTTTACCTAGCTTGTCAAGCCTAGTTGGAGTCTTGGTTCAATATTGCCAACTTCGTCCCCTCTGGACAATACTTCCACTAGAGTTCATTATTTCACTATTATAAAACTTTACTACATGCTCTCGTAACGTCTTTAAATGAGCACAAAAACCCAATATCTCTCACTTGGTCTTTTAAGGCCTTACAATCTCTCTTCCTTACTCTCTCTCAACCCCATCCCATTTACATGTTCAATAAAAACATTTGCAAATAACCCCTTTGTCAAAGGGTTTGCTATCATTGCCTCTGTGGGAATATATGTGATCTTTATCTCTTCAAGTTGTACCTCATTCTGAACATGATAGTAGCATGACTTGATATGCTTGGACCTCTTATGAAATTGTGGCTCCTTAATCACACAGATCGTGGCTTGGTTGTCGCAAAAGATTCGTACTCATGTACATCGTACAAGCTCAACACCACCTCCAAGCATGAACATGTATCCAGATGTGGATTTCATATCATCAACCTTGATAGCTTGCATCTGTATACCCTTGCACAACAATCTCTAAACCTCCCCCATATGTGAGCGCATAGTTCTCGGTTACCTTTAAATGTCTTAGAACTCGCTCAACCCCATACCATGTAAATGTTTAATAAAAACATTTTCAAACATGTACATGTCTAATAAAAGCATAGCAGCATGGCTTGACATGCTTGGACCTCTTATGAATGGCTACAAAAACCCAACATTCTAGGACCGGTATTGAAATGTCTATGGACATCACGTTTCTCACACGTTATGCTTCAGATATGTTCAAATGCAGTGACTGTGGGCAAAGGTCAATCTCACTTGCTAGTGTGCTAATATGCATTGTTGGCTTAATCTTTCCACTAAGAATGGAACTTATGTCTTTGATTTTTGCATCTATTGCCAAAACATACTAAGTGTTACTAGTTCCACCAAGGAACAAAGGCAGGATCCTCAATGCAGTGCTTGGATACTGGTTTCAGTTGTCAATAAACAACTTCCATGGGCTTGAAGCTAAAATAACAATTAATGTAATTTAATTCGGTTGATTCTTAGTAAGGATTTTCATGATAGAGGAAGCACTTCAGTTAGGGGATTTGTATGTTTTCTGAGAATATTATATTCTCTTTTCTAAGTGCAGGGTTGTTATCTGGTGTGTACTTGTAAAATTCTGATATTGGATGATTGTTGATGATATTTATTGGACTGGTTAGGTTAATCAATATATTCCTCTTCTTTACTAATATTGTGTGATAATCTGTTTCTTGCACTAGGCCATCAAAGAAAGAGGTCACAAGTTCCGGGAAACTATTCTTGCATTTGGGGGAGGAAGGCATCCACTTCAGGTATCTGAGGCAAATGAAATTTCAACTATACCGATTCAGTATCGTTGCTCTTTGGTTTACTTATCTGCTTTATCTTCATTTTTTATGATACTGAATGTTGTATAATTTTTTGGGAAAGGTTAATTGCAAATATGCTCCTACAGTGTGTTATGTACTGGGTTTGAGTAAATCACTTCCCTCATAGTAGTATTTCATATCTTCAATATGTCATAGCTCCATGTCCCTAGGAAAGGAAGATGTATCGCTTTAATGAGGAGCTACACCCCCTTCTTTTGTGGGACTTTAATTATGGTTTTGTGTTGCAGATGGTGTAATTGTGAAATAGAACTGTCTGAAAAGAACCATTAATCAATGAAAGGGAATTTTTTTTTTATGCTGTTAACTGTTGTATTAAAGAAAGTATAGTAAGTACAAGAGTGTTGCAGAGGATACCCACAGGCGGGGCTTCATGCCAAAAAGAATAGACTACCCCGGAAGAGCAGTCCTATACAAACAAATGTTCGGGCGTAGAACCAAAAAGCCGACAGAAATGGGCAACTGACAACCAAAAGTAGGCCATAACACTTGCCCATTACAATGAAGAAAAGTTTAAAAAAAAAAGGAAAACCAAAAAAGCAGACAATCACGGTCCTGAGCTACTGGATGACACTCCATCTTTAGTCAGTTGATCTGCCAGGGCATTGGATTCCCGTCAAATATGCCTCCATGAGACATCTAAATCCCTGCAAATGTGAGTAATCTCATCAAAAATCAAAGCCAGATACCACGGGAGAGGCTCAGAGCCAGCCCAAGTGATAATGTTTTTTGCATATCCCTCCACTATAAGTGGTTGAGGCCCAGATGGGTTAAGGGTCTTGAGGCCGGTGAGCAATGCCAAACATTCAGCTAATTGGGAGTCAGCGTGGCCGATGTTTTTCGAGAACTAATCAATGCAAGGGAATTATAGTGGTAGATTGAGCATGTTAAGGTAAAGATACAATTGGGGATCACCTTGGAATCGCCATGGGAGTAATTAGCATTGGGTGCGGGCATGCTGTTCAAGTGTTTACGCATATTTTTTTATGTTTATAATCATTCATGTGTGCACTTTAATGATTGGATTGTTCACTTTCAATTCTCTAATTGTGAACAGTCAAAATAAAAGTGGCAGCATTTTCTACCCCAAGAAAATGTCAGTTATGCAAGAAATTGTGAGTATATATGTTTTTTTTTTTTTTTGGAGAACTGTTAACATTTATGTTGAAATGAAGGAGAGACATACAAGCAGTTGTCCAGGGAGCCGTTGGGCCCCCGACAAAAAGAATGGGTCAGAAGACCATAAACAAAAACCAAAATGGGAATTGTGAGTATATATGTTTTCCCAAACCTACAGCTCAATATGCAGCATTGGGTCTATGCTTGATGCGACCGGGGAGGTTCTAATCTCTGGTTAACAAGCATATGTGTGATATGGAAAGTTTGAGAAGAGAGGAGGAAAAGAGAAAACCCCACCCTTCTAAGGGATTTTGAAAGGATTTGGTTGATTTTAGTCCTAATAAGGAACACATTACATTGTATTCTTCAAAGGCCATTGTCTAAGTGATGCATGGCTGCATCGTGATTTGGACAGCAAAGCTTGTGTTATTGGTCTGATGTCACCTTTAAGCTTATCTTTGGTGGTAACTCTAGACGCCAATCTGGGCAATTTTGTGCTTGGGGATTGATCTGAATGTGATCAAATACTGAACAGGTCATACAGGTTTGATAGATTTAGCTTTCGACAGTGACCATAATCCCACCTATGGGACTCTTCTCTTCATCAGGTTGCTTCACATTGCAATTCTTGGGCAAGAATGATTACCTCAATTTTATTTTTTAGGCTTAAGACTGGCCCCTGAGATTCTGGGAATTCTCATTTAGATAAAGGTTGTATGGAATATTGTAATGTAAGTATGTTGATCCAAAAATGGACAATAGGGAATTGATCAGCTGGTATCATAGTATTAGTCAAGGATCAGGTTTCTGGAATGTGATTCCATAAAGATGAGTCCAAGGCTTCCCAGTTTTGGTGACTTTGGGTGCTTTAATGAATTTAGTTCCAAGGGAAAAACTAGTCAACCACATCCTTAAGAGTTATAAGTTAAGCATGGTTGGAAACTAATAACCTAAAATGAAGTAACACGGATGAGACACATTTAGATTCAAAGTGCCCAAGATCAGCGCTTGTTCGATTAGTCAAATGTCGCCCTACTGCACAACACCAATAAAATTTTATTTCTAAAATTTAAGGATACATCCATCTTTAGAATATGGACACATTACGAACATGTGTCTCACATGCCATTTTTTAAAATTGTTCTAATATGTATTGCAAGTGGTTGGTTCAATGGTCTGTACAGTGTATGGTTGTGGGTTAGATGTGGTTTGCATTACAGAATAAGTGGTACAGGTGAATACTTTTAGATAATTTTCTGTGCATAAAAATATCAGAGTGGAGTGTGGCATGGGGGAGGGATGTGTTCATCACTTGGTTTGCGGGTTTCTTGTGCGTTTGACGAACATATGCAGCATGGAGTTGAAGAATGGTTCGTCACATTGATCCTATGGGAGGCTTTCCTTTTGCGTTTAGTTTGCCTTGAAGGAGTTGGTGGAAATCAAGAAGCACCTTCATTGATTAACGCTTCTCCATTCATTAAAGCTTCTCCATTTACATATAAGTGATGAAGCTCAGTTTGGCTACATAAAGTTGTGGGTTGCAGGTTCATTATTGAAAATCGTGTAGTTCATGGGTGTTTTCTTGGTCTGGTGATTCAAAGACATGATTAAGTCAGAAGTGATGTTTCTGGGACCAGGCTCGTAACTGAATGTAAATGAACATTAAAAAACACATTTTCAACTTGGAAAAACACTTTTTGTCTCACCGCAACTACCAAAGGCACGGTAATACTTTGGAGGGCTTCAATTTTGCTTTGTTATGGAATGTTTGGCCGGAATGTAACCAAGGATCTTTGAAGGTAAGGAGAGATCCATCCTAAAGTTATGGAGAACATCGAAACAGTGGTGGTTGAATGGGTGAGACAGCTTTTAGGGTTCAAAACTTACACAACCTCGGACTTCATACGGAACTGGGAGTACACCATAGCCAGATCTGATAGAGTATTCAACTAGGTCCTCTTGCAGGTAACCACCAGAACAAGGCACTATCAAAATCCAACTTTGTGCTCATTTGGTAAACCAGGTAGGGCAGTTGTGGGAGGAATACTTGGGGACATGGAGAGATCAATCTTAACCTTCTCAGGGCCTATAGACATTGCCACCCTGAGACTCATACCCTCTTACAAGGTCTCAAGCTATTCAATAGAAACTAGGGCCCCCCTTTAATCGTCAAGCAGATTCTGGGAGCACCACTGACCAGCGGGATAAGATTTTTGAAGAGATGCTTTTTCTCAGTGCCACACAAAATATATCTTTTTATCATAGTTGTTGAGGGGCTAATTTCACTGCAGATGGCTTGGCTATAACAAGGGGCTCTCAACAGATCTCTAGTGCTCAATCCACCTTGAAATACAAAACCATCTGTTACTTTTTAATTCTAGTATCTTGCTTAGCCATTTTGCAAGATGCTGCATTTTATTTATTTTTAATTATGTCAACTTTTGTATATGTATGATGTATCACTTTACATGCTTGTTTAAGATAGTTACCTCTTCTCAAAAATGCTTGGAAAAACATAAGAAGTCGACTTGGGCAATTGCCACTTTTTATAAAATAAAAATTCAATATCCCCAAGTTTAAGCATGTAAAGAGTATCTGCAACATTTCATTACATGAATGCATAGTTCTGAACTGTGAGTGATGTTCTTTTGTCTTTGTGAAGGTCAGGGTGCAAACCACAGCATATGACTTTAGCTGTTAACAATTTGGAAAACGCGCCCTAGCTTTGCTATCTGATTGTTCAACTTGCTGAGTTAACTCGTTTTGGGCAAGGACCAACTTGGCCACTGAGTTAAGAGTTCTCAAAACTCCCCCTTTTGTTCGAACAACTAACTGTAAAGCAAATAAGAATGGAAGGGAAAAAAAAAAACTCCCAAGAGAGTGGAAATGGAAAATAAAATTAATTTTTCTCGATCGCTATTGGGAATTGTGATTCTTAGGAGAGTTTGACGACGTCTCAAGAGAGTTTGACCACACAACATAAGCTCATGGTTATGGATATTTGCATAAAGAGATGGAAGAGATAAGAGTGAAATTAATAGGTATCCTAGAATTAGGTAGTGGAAATTTAAAACGGAGAAAACAGAGGGAAGGAAGCGATGTGGAGAATACACTCGGAAAAGCTCGGTAGGTTCCCAAGTGGTGGTAGTCGATGATTTGGGAGTTATAGAAGAGATAGAGATACATTACAGGAAATCTTCAACAAAGCTCAACCCTAAAGCCTCAAAGCTTGGAGAAGATTTTGGACGTCTTTGTAAAGGCAGTCGAAATGTGTGGAAGGGTTTCTTCATCTCCATGTTCACCTTGACGTTGACACGATGCTTGCACATCCAAAGGACCTTATAGGCTATCTAACCTTAGATGGGAAAATGGGTACTAGATTTCAACTAGAGGAGGGGAGGATCATTTCTTTCTCTCGTTCCTAGGAGGAAGCATTGGAACAAATTGGTAGGTAAAGTGGGTAGTCCCTAGGAGCGTGTCGTAAGGCCTCACTCTGTACTTATGCACTCTACTCGCTGTCTACTCCATGAGCCACCACAGGATAGGCAATGGGTTAAAAACTGTGCAAGGATCTGTGTCACTGTTGACCTGGAAAAGGGCCTCCCAGATAGATTTATTGGTGCTATGATTCGAAAGGCATAGTACTTCTAGTGTGTTCGATCTGCCATGAACACGCTGTCTTGGGCGTGCCCGAGAACGATCATCGAGGAAACTCAAATTGTGGATAAGAAGCCACCGGATGACCAAGGTATGCCTCGAGGCCTCGTAACCAAGATAAGACCTAAGGGGCACGGAGACCCCAATGCTGCCATGTGCGGGAAAGTATTTTGGTCCAATATGTGCCTCAAGAAGGGAGGGGGGGGGGGCGGGGGCGACGATGTCGAATAGTAGAATGTCCACCCCTAGCCTCTCCCCTTATAGATTGAATCTCCTCTAGGATTGCAAGTACTTGATACTCAACCACCTCTTAAATGATTAAGGAGCAAGCCTGCCTGAAAAATCAATTCCCTAGTGAGCATTCCCACCCAAAGCTTTACCGGGCCTGACAAAGGGATTGAGGAGGAGCAATCAAAACATGAAGTTCTTCCTATCCGATATTATCTAGAAAGGGCCGGATGAACTACTGCGAATGGGTGTGGCCTCGCTGCTCGGAGACACTTAGAAATAGATTTATTTAATAATAAATTGATAAAAGAAGGAAAATAGAACCTATGAGTATGAAGTTAATGTCAGGTGAAATGAAATGGCTGATTGTATTAAGAAAGTGGTAAAAGAAGTTTTAAGAGAATCTAGAGGTACAAAAGACCTTCAGATTAAGAAATTTGGTGGTGAAGTCATGAAATTCAAATAGCTATTAGCGAAAAACGATTATGTTAAAATGCTTGGCAATGGAATAGAAGTGATCAAGACTTAAAATAATATAAAAATGCCGAGAATAACACTAAGAAAATAGAAAGGCTAAGCTTAAGGCATGTGATGATCTTATAATAAATTAGGGTTAGATAAAGTGAAAAGGCGTCTTCAAACTAGCAAAACTGATAGAGAGGATGTATAGGGATCTAGATCATATTAAATGCATTAAGATTAAGGGTACAAGGGTCTTGATGAAGGATGATGTGGTCAATGGATGGTGACGAATTTATTTTCAAAATCGTTAAATGACAACCACTCTTGGAGCACAACAACATTGGGAAGAACCTTGACATAATTGAGGTTGGAAGTCATAGATATATTCATAGGATTAGGATATACCTAAAGTGAAAGAAGCTTTGTGAAAGATGGAGATAGGAAAGGCTTTAGGATCATCTGGTATACCAACATAGGTTTGGAAGTGCATGGGAGAGATTGACATGTTCAATAAGATCTTCAGGACAAAGAAAATTCCAGATGAATGGAGAAAAGGTATTGTGGTACCTATTTCCAAAAATAAAGGAGATATACAAAGTTGTACGAACTATCAAGGGAACAAAGTTATGAGTGACATTATGAAGTTGCAAGAGAGAGTGATTAAGCAAAGACTAAAAAAAGAAAGAGTTTATCAGAAAATCAATCCGGTTTTATGCTAGAAAGGTCAACCATTTAGGTTATTTTCCCACTTAAAACAATTGATTGAGAAGTTTAGAGATAAATAAACGACCTTCACATGGTCTTTATTGATTTAGAAAAAGCATATGATAAGGTACCTAGAGAGTTAATTTGGTAGATGTTGGGAAAGAAAGGAGTCTCTAGAGGATATATTGACATGGTGAGGAATATGTACAAAGGAACGCTAACTAGTGTGAGTATAATTACCGGATGCATAAGTAATTTTTCAATGACAGGAGGCCTACACCAAGGGGTCAGCATTGAACACATATCTTCTTGCTTTGGTTACAGACAAGTTAATTAGGCATCTATAGGATGAGTTGTCTTAGTGTATTTTCCTTATGGATGACATAGCTTTGATTGATAAGATATAGATGGTCTGGCCATGTGCAGCATTGACTTAGAAGAACACCAGTTACGAAGGGTTATTCGATATAAGATGAAGGCTCTAAAAGGGCAAGGGGAAGGTTCAAATGGATATGAATAGAAGCAATGAGAAGAGATATGGTGACTTATAATTTGACTGAGAATGTAGCCCTTGATAGAGCGGAATGGCATAACATGATACGTGTAGCCGACCCTAAATAGTTGGGATAAAGCTCGAATGATGATGATGATGATCTAAAGAGAAATTATAATTGTGATAAAGATGTGGAGAGAGATGAGTAGCAAGACAAGGATGGATGTAATTCGATGAATATATTTGAGGAAACTTAGAGGTCACTCCAATATAAGATAAAATGATGGAAAGTAGACTTAAGTGGTCTAGTCACATGCAACATCAACCTAAAACAGCATTAGTTCGGAGGGGTAATGTGGTTCAAGTGGAAGGCTCTAAAAGGTCAAGGGAAAGACCCTAAAGGACATGGATGAAAGTAGTGAGAAAAGATGAGGTAACTTATGGTTCAACTGGGGGAATAGCCCCTGATAAAGCACAATGGCGTAACATGATTCATGTGCCCGCCCTCCCCCCTCCCCCCTCCCCCCCCCCACAAAAAAAATAGTTGGGATAAGGATCGGATGATGATGATAATGATATTGGATATTGTAAATTTTGTCTACACACAATCAGTTGTTCCCAAAATAAAAGTAATGTTTACACATGAATTATATAAAGAAAATAATGTTGACGTATCTGATCTGTTAGTTTAATGTTGCTTCTAATTGAGCTTATTAAGTGCATAAGTCGAGATACTCACTTATAAGGCCCTTGAAATTAATTTCTACGTGAGTTGATTTATTAGTTATGAATTTTGTTGTATTCTTTCATAATCATGGTGCTACAAACAATTAACATACTTTCCCAACCCTGAATATGTGAACATGGGCATTTTCTTGGTGCTAGTGATTTTCTCATTATCTGCTCAGGCGATATTTGTGCTAGTTTTTTTCATGGTAGTTCTTGTGAACTTGGGGTCTTCTCCATTCGTTTTAACTTATTTGTATTTATGCAAACGTTTCAGGTTTTTGTTGAATTTCGTGGGAGGGAACCTTCCCCGGATGCTTTTCTCCGGCACAATGGCCTATTACTTGGAGACCTGTTAGTGTAATGTATTAGTTATGATGGATAAGTTTGGGTATGTCATATTATATATTTTACAAGTGTCCTAAATGCATTATGGCGTGTTTATGTGAAGGGTGCGGTTTGTACAGAGTTGAGCTCTAAAGAATCAAAATAAAATGCACCTTCAATTAGTGTCAAAAAATGTGGTTTCAATATTGGAAATCTTTGTGATAGCCTTAAAATATATTTTCACATCTAATTATAAAATTTAAAGCTTCAAAAATAGTTTATATCGAGCACATCTATGAAACTTGAAATCTTGAAAATTGAAGGTCCAAAAATGCATTACAAGATGCACTATTTACAAAACTTGAAATTCATTTTTTTCTTATGTCCTTGCACTTTAAGGTTTCAATGATCAATTTGAGGATATTTGGGATCGAAACAACCTCTTTTAGTGAAATTTTTGAGGTGCGCCTTAATTGGATTGTTTAGAGCCTCGCCATTATATAAACTTTCTCCTTGTGTAAACTGTGTAGGTGTATAATTGACTAGCATTAAATGCAATTGAAAGCAAAACATTGTTTTTTTATTGTGGGATTAAATGGAATAGGGGTTTATTTATGTGTCTTTGTAGAAAGGACAAAGACAAACATGTTACCGTTTCGGTGTGTTTTGTGACACTTGAATAGAAGTGTAATCGGAAAGAAAGAAATTTTAAGGTTGTTGTTAGGGTTGATACACAGGAACTGGCACCAAAACTCATTTCTATCAAAACAACCTCAAAATAGTTTGAGGCATGATGCAACGGGAAGACTTCTAGATGCTCTTTTTTTTGGGTGAGACAATGGGGAGAGGACTGCTGCCCTTTGTAGGAATTGAACTTAGGATGGAGTGTTGCAAATCGTTATGCGCTAACGAATTAAGCCCATGCTCTTTTCCCACTTCGGGAGGCTCTTGTTCAAATAATATAAACAATTGGATGAAAGATAAACTCATTGTTTTGAGGGGAAATTAGCTCGCAAGAAGGGATCAATGCTTTTCGATTAGTGGCCGTAGCTATTGGGATTATGAGCTAATAAGGACCAACATAAATTCAATACCATGAAAGTTCAATCCAATTCAATTCAACGTGGTTTGAAATTTGATTACAATGATCCGCAAACTGTGATCTATTATCCTATACAAGGTTTTAAATCAAAATCACAATCTTTTGAAAGCGATCCATGCATGAAGCATCGGATCACAAAATTGAGAAGCCTTGTTAACATTTGAATTTCAATTTTAAATAGTTCAAATTGGAATGTGATTTCTTGTAACCTGCCAAATCTCTCTCAAGGCATCATCAAACATTGATTTGAAGGATGAAACGCTCAAGAACAACAAATGATCAAGAAGCTTATCTAATTCAACCAATCCATAAAAGCACTCCAAGCTATAAGAGGGGGACCTTCTTCGCGGGAATTGAGTTTAGAGAGAGAACAATTGGTGAAGCAGAAGTAGCAGCAGCACAAAGCCCATCTTCACCACAGAGGTCCACCGCGAAGACTCATTCTACATTCATGAAGGCGCAATTGTTGTAAACTCATCCAACAAATCGATAAAGGTTGTCTCGTTTGATAATGGAAATACAATAGGGGCACTAGATGAGGTCATGATATTATATAATGAACCCCAATATGCCACATCATCATCTTGTATTAACTCCATAGTTCTTCCCAGGTCAGAGTTTAACCCAACTCAAGCACCACAACTAAGCTTAGGACATATTTAATCCCTCAAGAATAACTCCAGATTTCAACTAAAAAGGACTATCGAAAAATAGAATGATTACTCATCTCTTTTAATAGCCAAGTGAGGCACTCACACCTCACTTAGGCACAATACTCTAAGGCAGTAACCCCTGTCGAATCATAAATTAAGAATTATCATTTTTTCAAGGAAAATCCCAGTGAACTTACCATTCAAGCATGAGATTGAAGGACTAGGAAACTAAAAGTTATTTCCAAAGTCTAAATTTCAAGGTTTGAGTGAAACAAGTTGAATGGGATTCAAAGAGGATTTAGCAATCACCATTGAGGATTCAATGTTGTGCGAACGAAAGGGACTGATGACTTTGGGTTGCGCTAAGTCTGAAACCAAGTGGACTTATTTTCTGTTATTCATGTTGGGCGTGCCCCTACAAGAATGAGCACACCCCAAATTTCATATCAAAATAATCTATATAAAAATAATAATCTAAACATAAAAATGTGATGAAAGCTATCGCTATCTTAACCATTCATTTTGATCGGATAATTGAGAATGCAAGTTACATATATTTTAGATGTGGGTAGACCCGCATGTAGACTTTTCCCTAGAGTTTTTTCTGGATATGAGGATCTAATTTGAGAGAGAGGAGGGGTAATCTAGCCCCAAGGGGTCTACCTCATTGTCCTTTCAAGTATCTTACAAAGCCTTCTGCATTCAAAGAGGAAAAAAAATAAAATAGGGTAAACAAAGTACTCTTTCAAGATATATGTCCACCCCAGGTGTCCAACATCCAGATTATGAAACAATTTCCCTTTAAACATAACAGTCAAAGCCTTACCTGCCATTTTACACATTACTGACAAACTGCTCTTGGTTCCATAATATGTAGGCAAGATAATACTTACTTTCACCAACTGAGTTGGAGCATTAGAACTGGTACCTGCATTACACATTAAGAAACATCGAAATCACATTACAAAGTTGAGTAACTTCTTTTTTTCTTTTTCTTTTTTTGAAGATGTTAACCTTAAAGTTGAGTTGCTTCTTTTAATATCAATAACTTGCAAACTTATTAAAATGAATTAGAAAATAACAAATAGCAAGATGTATGCATCTACGAGATGGTGAGTCAGCATCGCGATGATGGAAATTATCTGCCACTACCCATAAACTATCACGAGACACACCACCATTAGCAAGTACGTCAGACTCAAGATTAGCTTCCCCCATAACATCATGAAACAATATATAGATAAGAAGGAACATGCATATGCAATTTCATTAAAGATATAGCCATGAACCAAGGGGTGAGAGACTAATCTACTAGCTCATTCAATGACACTTGGGCAATTGCCTTCAATGATGATCGTCCCATCATTATGGGAGCAGCATTTCAATTCTTCATGCAAAGCTAATGTGTCTGCATAGGAAGAGTTAGAATGGTGTAATGGTCACATTGGCGTCCTTTCCATGCCCCCTGCCTTCGATTACCCTTAGGCACCCATCAAATTTCAGCTTCAATGACTCTATCAGTGGTGTGCACTACCTCATAGTAACGTCATGGTTTCTTATTTGTGCTTGAAGAACAACCTTGCGAATGCTCTGACCTTTGAATATCTGACTACTGCATTCCTTAAAAATCCCCCATATGATGGCAATAGAATTAAAACGTAACTGCCTCAATATCCAAGTTCTATCTGAGATCCCGGGTTGAGTAACAGATCAAGCATGCCATTGAAGGCGGTGTAGTCCAACCATCCCAAAGAGATCTAGCACAAAGTATCATACTGCACTAGCATAGTTACGATGGAGAAATCGATGATCCAACAATTTGCAACCTTCCCTACACATAAATAGATCCATATTGATTATGCCAAACTAGTTTGCAAAGGGGCAATCCACCGTTCACCTACCAATGCATGATAGAAGGATCTTGCTAAGAGCTCTCCCCATCTCTACAAAGACGGAATCCTCTTAACCTCCTCTAAGAGAAATATACCATCCATCCACAGCAGCCATCATACTAGTGAGACCTGTTACTAAACTATGGGCATCGCACTAACTTGACCCCCTCTCTATCAAAGTTATATCTTACAACCAAGAGAGGAGAAAAGAGAGAAACCGATAAAAAGATTTCAAAAAAGTTTAATGTCTGTCATGAGACCCAGATTACGACAGCCACTAAAATTTATATCACTGGTATGCAAGAAACACAAGTATACAAGAAACATGAATATGCAAACATACACAAGTATGCAGAGAGAGAGAAAGAGAGACAGAGAGTTATACCAGAACTCCTTAGCATGCAGATCAGTCAAAGGGTTGCGACTTGTCAACTCTTCGCCAATTGGAACTTTAGTTTGTGAGCTTGAACTCAGTGATAGACTAGCTAGGCCATCAAGAGGCAGGGCGAAGGGTCCATAGTTTCTACAGCATTGTCCTGGTTTCCTTGGCTGTCACAAACAGCATGAAAGCATGAGTTTTTTGACATAAAGAAGTTACCAGTATCAACCATTTTAGAAGTCAGTCGTTTATACCAGTGGTTTAAAAATCGATGAGTCGGCATGGAATCGGCCGATTAGACCCAGGCGAACCGGCTAGTCGTAGCGATAACTCGGTGAGTCGCTACAGTGACAAGGGCGATTTCAATGGGTAAGGGTAAGCTCAAAATTTTTAAAAAAATTGGGAGGCATATTTGATGCCCGCGATGTCAACCGCGTTTCACGGGATCATTATACGTCACTCA
Organism: Amborella trichopoda; assembly: GCF_054954075.1. Lineage (NCBI taxonomy): Eukaryota > Viridiplantae > Streptophyta > Magnoliopsida > Amborellales > Amborellaceae > Amborella > Amborella trichopoda. The sequence continues at coordinate 39,548,321 of NC_142348.1, forward strand.
CAAGAGCTTCACATGCGGTGCACGCGTGTCAAACCTACCAACAAGTTAACATTAGCATACACCCGCCACAAGCACTTTATACCATGTAACTCTTCTATTAAAGTTTCGATATGGGATAATTCCCACAAGCACTCAGTCCATGACCATGGCGGTAATGTCACTTCTGGTTTTTTAATGTTCAAGACGCAAGTCACGCAACCGTTATCACCTCCTTTTCTGCTATTCCCACCCAGACGTTTACTTGTGGGAATTATTAAAACATTGTATAATGTGATAATTACATTATTAAAACCTCCATTAAAAGCACTTTAATAATGTGATAATTACCATGTGTAATACACCTTTGCCTTTTACTAACACATGAGGTTTTAATAAAAGTTTGACTTTAAAAGTAAAAAGCTACGATGGTGTGCCCAACGGTGTACGCCCGACGGTGGTAATTAAATTATATGATAAAAAAAAAAAATTTAAAAATAATAATTGGGTGCTCACCACCCGTATCTTCACAAAAAAAATTTAAATTTACCTACTCAAATAAAACATAAAAACTCTATTAAGGTTGTAATAATTTGGGTTTTTTTTTTAACGAATTAGGATTTGAGATTTTGGAGGCCATTTTTCATCAATTTAAACCATTCTTTATTGTAGTCCATTTATGATTATATACTTCATCCATGATAATTCTATGATTTTTCTTTTGTGTGATGTAAATTTAATGGTTAAAATAAGTTCATACAGAGAAAGAACACCTCAATATTCGCATATTGATGAAAAAATGAAAGTTAATAATGTAGTACCTCGATTTCTTATTGGATTCCTAAAAAACAACATTTATAATGAATTTTCATAATTTTTTTGGATTTCTTTTAAGGCTTAATCCGACCGATTCGGTCGATTCACGATGCAGATCACCGATTCCCCGATCCGGATGGGTTTTTGGGGTGCCCGATCTGGGGCACCGATCCATTTTTTAAACCATTGGTTTATACCAAATAATTACATGTAGTCATAAAATCTAATCCTTAGAGCTATAATGCAAAATATGTTGGACATCATAAGAAAAATAAAAAGAACATGTTCCAGCATACAAATTTGTTGGAGTAGATTTTTTAAATCTTTTTGCAGAACTCCATTACAATGAGATCTTAAATCCTGCATGTGATTTATTTTAATTATCATGTATGCTAACACATATGGATTCTGCCTTACAGAACTATGATTATAAAGAACTTATAATATATGGAGATTAAAAGCTGTTCTATTACTGATTATCATGCATCCCACAACACCGTATTCATATCAGAAAAGTACAATGTGATATCGAGGCATATGGCAAAAGCAGCTCCATGACACCCCAAAATATCTGGATGGGACCATCATGGTAGAATCTGATGAGATTATCTAAACAACACCACACAAGGTAAAGATTCAAGAGATTAAGGATCAGTTAAGGAAAAGAAGATGGCCGACAAAATCAGGAGGAATATATAATATTTAAAATGTTGCATGTATGAGGGCATTCAGTCATGTTGTGTTTGGGAGAGGAGATACAGTTAACATAGTTCCCAATTTTTTAAGCCAGGCTTTGTTTGAGCAAACCAGGGATTCTAGAAAGGAGGCAGTAACTCACACACATTTATCAAGAGATGCAGAGTAAGTGGCATATGGTAACAAAGAAACCCCAGAATAGTAGGTTTGGGATGGCATTCGCGGTCCACATAAGGTGGTCTGGGATGCAGCATCTCATGTGCCGCCACTACTTTATTATTCCCAGGGGCCAATACTGATCCGCAATGAGAAACTGAATTAGGATACCTGAAATAGTCTCACCGGTATGTATTCTATTTTCTCACTTTTTTCATTTTGTGGTGAGAGTAATTAAGTAATAGATTAGTAGGAACAAAGAAAATGGTATTTAGGGGAACTTCTACTCATTTATGTATGCTTCCTTTCATACATAAACATAAAATGTAGCATGCATGTGTTCTAGCTTCTATTGCATATTTTCTTTACAAATAGACCACATATAGCACCAGTTAGTGAAGTTTCATATAAGGAGAGGTTATCCAAATGGAATGGGAGATCATGCAAATGTAAGTTACATCTGTTGAGGAAATTATGTAAGTTACATCTGTTGAGGAAATTTTTCTTAAAACACCATTTAAAAAACTACTTGAAACATAAAATACATTTCACTTATTGCCTGAATCCATGTCTCAGTAATCACCAAAGATGCTTCTTGGCAAAGAATTAGGAGAGCTTATGAGAATTGAGATCAACCTGGCACTAGGGAAATCGATGGGCACTGGAACGTAGTCTTCAGGAGAATCAAATTGATTCCTTGACTTTTGTGGTGGATCAATAGAGGAAACTGACACCTGGGTTCAATTTCAAAAGACAAACCAGAAAAATAAATCAATCGTATGTCCTAAGAGCAGAGAAATGATGCAGTATCTCTAATTACTAACACTAGTAAATGATATGCCTCATTTGGCCACAGTAACGAGTTAAGCTCATTTCGAACACCCATTCAAAAATCAAACACTTCTTCATGGTTTCTTGAAAATCACAGTTTCATAACATTCTTCACTTCATCCATTTGATAGTTGAGAACCATAATGAAATGATAATGCAACAACTTTTCATTAGTCAATCTTGTATAGAAATGCCATTACCAATTTATCATACAATGCTTACAAACAATAGCAACATCAATTATGTCCAAAAGAAGTAGAGTTCAGTGTGCAAGCATTTGGACCGCTTCTTTTAAATTTGAATAAATAGATATGGTTACTTAGGCATCTCACATCACGAACACCTATCTATGCAAAGTCAAAAAGAAAGAACAATTGTACCCTCTTGTTCCCTCAATGGTCTTTCTTTAGGTCAGATAAGAGAATTCATTCTGTGGTAATTGTCTCCTATACATGTTCCAAAAAGATGATAAAGAGTCAAACTCTAGATCAATACGAGCAAACTGAGGGAAAAATCAAAGTCCGTCACATCCTGAAAGTTTGTTGATTTAGGTTACAAAGTGTGAATTCATACAATAAACAGCTATTGATATGTTAAAATCAATATTTATTAGTGAATAGTTGTTAAATTTTTTTATCAAAAACAAGTAAGCAAAAAGATGTGCTCCAAATTAGAAATGGATAAATACATAAGATAAAATTATGTGAATTATGAGAATATGTATATGACATAGAGATATTTAACTTTGCATGCAATCTGACATAGGCAATACTAACAAATTTATCTTCACGATCCTACCACACAATTGTTTAATTATTGTTACAAGGCAAATATACCAGAAACCGCATCTTTTGAATCCGAGTCACCTACCTATATTTAGCCAAGTCTAGTATGATACATTTATACAAGTCCATTTATAGGAATTAATATGTGATTTTAATTAAAATTAGCCTTGAAAATCAAATATTTGGATCAAAATTAAACACGCACTTGTCCAAATAATAAGATGTGCAGGCATTCATGACTTACAAAATAGACATGTGTGTCTTACAATGCAGTAATGTGTGCCCTAAAAACCAGATAGGCATGTGTTGTTTGTCATAAGGGTAGACTCACATTTCCACATAGTAAACACGCAATGTCTACAAATCCAAGAAGCAAAATTTTTCATACATGCATGTTGACACAGATTTATCATGTCTGTATTATGTCTTGCACATTGACATTCATGCCTAGTTCATTGCCGGGTCGGATTCTTCTAAACACGTGTGACACATGTTATTACATAGGTCATACCTAGGCCACTATTTTATCATCCCGACGGGATAAATCAAAGTTTGTTATCAAAAGTTGGCATATCCTACCAAGCAACCCCATATGCATCTGGGACCTAACTCTTCCTCCCAATCAATATTCACCTCTATTTGTCAGTTTAAAATTAACATGATGTAGCTCTTGTTCTAAAATTCATGAGCTACTCAAGCTAGAGTACCTTATATTATCAAATCTTCTGAGTGGAAGAAGCAAATTCAAAGAAGTACCAACATTTTACTAGTGGAATCAAAAGGCAAGATATAAATTCAGGACCCATTATGGTATGATATAATCAAAAGCCATGAGATTAAGAGATACAGGTCATGATAAACAAGAGTGACAGTAAAAACAACAAAATGAAGACAATAGAGGATCACCTAAATTTTAATAGGGTTGGGTTCGTATTGCGTCCACATGCTGTGGATGCTCAAAACATTGCACAAGCGCCTTTTAATGGTTCAGATTGAACCATCCCCATCAAGGGCTAAAAATAAATTTTATTTTCCATTTTTATTTTTTTTCAAGAAGGATATTAATCTGGAATTTGGATTTTAGCCTCATTTTTATAAGTATAATTAAATAAAAACAAAAAAAAAATTATTCTGAATAAAAAATATTGATAAAAATAAATATAGGGGTATATTGGTCATTTTTAATTTAACATATTTTTCATTCATTTTTATTTAGTTCTATCTATAAAAATAAACCTAAACTCTGGTCATTGTTTATTTAACATATTTTTAATCATTTTTATTTAGTTCTATTAATAAAAATAAACCTACACTCTAAAATTCAGATAAATATTTTATTTAAATAAAAAATAAAAATAAAATATGAAATAAATTATTGACCATTAGTAAGGCCTTGTGAAATCTCAACCATTGGATGGGTGTTTGTGCACCCTTGCACCTGTTCACATCATGTGGGCAGGATACTTTTCCATTTTTACAAACTAAACCCAGTCATCATCATGGAAAATATCAAACATACCTCATCTTGGTTCCTGTATTCTGGCATAGATGCAAAATCAGCTTCCCACTCAGAAGTATACAATTGAGATTCTGGTTCTCCAAAAAGCAGTAGCAGGAAATGGGTTCAATAGATGCTATACAGAGAGAATGAAGCAGCCCCAAGAGTTCTTCATTAAGAAACAACAAATAAAGCGAACGTAGAATAATCAAATTGCAGTCCAAAAATATTTTTTGAATAAATTAACCTATCTATTTTATACCTACTGGCTCGATGATCTTTGAGAAATAGTACCTGTTCAAAGGGCTGAGCGACTGGTGTGCTGACGATACAAGGACTATTATCAGAACAAACAATAGTATTTGAAGTTTCTGATTGAATTTCTTGCCCTTCATAAGAAGAGCACGAAGCAAATGCATTCCAACACTGCTACAAGTAGAAAAGAACACAAAAAATTTCATATACATTCCATTTTGAAGTGAAATCATTGATATCGAATACATTTTGTTCCAATCAAATCATATGAAACCGTGCAAATTGGTCATATAATAACACACAGATCATCCTAGCCTGAGGTTCAGCCAGATCAGCCCATTCAGAAATAACATAAGACAAAATTTATAAGACTTTAGTGAACTGGAACTGAATCAAGACTAGATAAAAATCTACCAAAATATTTCCTACTTTTTGTACAATTTCCTTATTTTTCTGAACATGTCTGTTTCTCCCCAAAAAAATGAGGTGCTGAGCAATTTTCCAAGTTTTAGATGAAGCAATAACAGATCTCTTTCAGCCTACAAACTGGAATAGTTAACCGGGGAAACCGCTGATGCTGAAAGAAACAACATTAGAAGCAGAGCAATTCAACGAATAGTATATGGAAATCCACGGAGCATAGAACCAAATGCTATTGAGGTCATCACCGACTAATGAAACTATGAATAGTGATGGAGAGAACATGGGAACCACCAGAATAGGAAATGACCACGGCTTTGGGTTCCATTCTCTCACCATCAACATCCATCATTTCAATTGACGGTGATTGCCCAATGAACTATGAGTTCCATAGTATACTGATTAAAGCATATTTTAGAAAGGTTTTTCATCCAATCAGTTGTATTACCTGCACTGGGGCCTGAGAGAGATGAATTTGAACCCTGATTATCACTTTCAAGGTTCACAGAACCTTCCCTTGCACAAAATGTGGGGTTTGAGATACTTTCAGTTTTTCCATTGATGGGCTCCTTAGATCCATATATATGGGCAGGACCATTGTTAAGAGAGCTGTTGTTGCTAAAAGGAGGAGGAAGATCAAATGTTGCCCATCCATTATTAAGAGCGCTTTCAGCACCAATTCCTTGCACATAGTGTCTTGTTGCGCTGACTGAAACACATTGGTGAGAAGGAAAACCTGTGAGGCTTTCTGAATAGGCAAAGAACGTAGACTTCGATATGTGTAATTCGTCACCCTTTCCATCCTAAGCCCTCAACCAAAGAGCAGAATCAAATTGTGTTTATTCCATCTATGCTTCCACGCATTGGAAGTCGCCAAAAAAAAAAGTTTCATGTGCATGCATGCACACAAGCACATACACACACATGAACAAAGAAAAGCGCATTATCTATTTTGACCCCTATAATTTGGGTTCACCATCGTGGCTTAGTGGTCAGAAGTCAGAACATTGGGTCTACAATATTACAATGTCAAGTTCAAGTGGCCCATATAAAAAGCAATTTGACCACCATAATGGTGCATTTTTTCTTTTCCAGTTGGATGTGCTGGGTTGACCAAAGATCGTAACTAATACATTAAGTTGGAATGACTATCTTCTATGGAAAAACTCAAAATATGAAAAGCTGGGGCTCTGTCCTTTCTTATCAAGCAGCATGTGGGACCACTTGAAAGGCTAAACCTTAAATTATACCCTAATGTTTAATGTGAGGAACTTACATTTTGACCACAAAGTGGGTCGACCAAAATAAAAAGGGGAAGACACGATCCAAAATTTTAAGTGAATAAAATAAACAATGGAAACTGGAAGATATAGAGGCTCTTCATAAGTAAATAAACAAGATTTTTCGGTAGCATTCGTGTAAACACTCTTTCAACAGAGCTGCTACCAAAATAACATGAGAAAATCGAAAGGTTACAATTTAATGTCAATAAAAAGGAAACTAACCAAAAGGCATTGTTTATGATGTCCATGCAAAGCAAAACCACCAACCGAAACTCCACTTTGGCTGTTCAAATTACAATAGCCATTAAACAGGCCAGCATCTCCAAACCCAATATAATTTATGCCTTGACTTAATCCACTACCATATCCATTCCCCTGAAAACTTTGGATCTGGGGAATTTCTTCTATAAAGCCACAAGAATTATTGGATGGCTGCGCCATATCATCCCTACCATCCCAATTTAGAAAGCCAGTAGGATTTTCACCTGCTTGATCCAAGCCTGTTTTCTCGGCATAGGAAGAGAAACTCTTAATCCTTTCAAAGCTGTCATCTTCTGAATAATTAGAGAACGGCCTTGGCCCATCTCTAACCATATCATACCAGCCATGGCTATTTGTTCCATCAATTTTATTGCTAACATAGCTTGGAAATCTCTTGAATTTGTTGAGATTCGAAGAACTGTCTTTGTAGGATGAGAAGGATCCACGGCTTGCATCAAAATTATCATCCAGATATATTCGATCAACTGAAAAACACCCACATTCATCCTGTAAAATAACATAAAAAGACCCATATTATTTGTCTTTTAAAAAGTAAGAGATTAAATCTAATTACCTATATCTAAGTATAATGAGGTTTCCTTTTTCCTTTGAATATGAACTAAATATCTGAAACAGAGTTCATAATACTTAAAAAATAGATGACGGGTTCAAAATAAGAATATTTCAAGTGATGAAATAATACTTATAATGTAAAAGCATGCACTTGAGCAAATCTTATTTCAATTCACATATTTAGAGCCAAAAGAACAAAAAACACAAGTCTTTCTCACAGTGTTTATTAGTTCTTATAACAATGATTAATATGAATATGAGAACTTACTGTCCTTCCCCTCGCAAAAGCATCCACTGCTGCATAAGCCTTCTCTACATAAACTTGTTTGATGAACTTACGCAAATTCTCCAAATCACTAGTGAAACAACATGAGAAATCCAAAACAAAGATAAATAAGCACCTAAGACAAATGAGAATTCAAATGCAAATAGCAAAAAATAAAATAGAATAAAAAGGCCAAAAGATAGCTTGAACAAGAAAAGGGAATGAATTGGTTTCTCTTGTCTTTTGGGAACCAACACTTACTACTGAAGATATCCTATTTCAAAGTAAGGGATGGTATATAATTTGAATAGGAACACAAGAAAAAAAGAAGAAGAATAAGAAACTACACAGGTAAAAATGTCAGCGAATACCTGTTTTCGGGGAGTTTATTTTTCCTGGAAATCCCATTTTTTCATGTAAATTTTGAGCGCAACCTGGATTAGAAAACAATAAAGTCTAAAAAAATTGAAAATGAAATAAAATAAGTAGCATTTATGAGGATTGCCTATGACAAAAAAGAGAGATTTTGTTTAGAAAGAATAAAACAAAAAGAACCCATTTGAGCTAACCTGGTTTCCACCTGAAGGAAGAGCAGCTACCTTAGCAGGCCTAAACTTGGACATAGAGATGGACTTCACCCTGTGTGTAAACTCTCGGCTTTTCGATGCAGCAAAAATGGAGGAAAACTACATTAATTCGAATAAAAATCTGGCTCAGGAAAAAAGAACCAAAAACTATAGCATTGATATGAATTTTATAAAGAAAAAAGAAAAGGAAAGGAGACGATGAGAGAGAAAAAAAAAGGGGGGGATTGTTTGGATCACACTTGCTGAATTCCACTGCAAGTCATGCACACAAATGTACTGAAATCGCAACATACATATTGGGGGACCTGTAATATGGGGAAAAACGCAGAAAAGCATTTCAGCACTGAAGCTTTGTAGAGAGAGATTTATAATAAAACCCGAAAACTTTTAAAGGGTTCGAAGCGTTGTGGAACAAGTGGGAGTGAAAGCGATGACAAAAAAACCATAAAACATATTTGAGGATTTGAAGCGTTGTAGAGAGAGAGAGAGAGTTGGAGTGTAGTTACAGGGGAGCTGCAGTTGATGCATTTCTTGTTATGGGGGAGCTTAGAGAGAGCTTGAGCTATCTGCTCGTTTTTCTGTTCCCTTCTCTCTCTCCCACTCATAATGACGAAATGTGATTCTCAGTCGGGGTTTTTACTGTTTAGAGCACGAGATATGAGAGAAGCAACATGCCAACAATAAGAAGTAGAACAGAGAGAGAGAGTGAATAGCAGGTGTTTTGAAGAGAGAGAGTGAATAGCAGGTGTTTTGAAGAGAGAGAGTGAATAGCAGGTGTTTTGAAGAGAGAGAGTGAATAGCAGGTGTTTTGAAGAGAGAGAGTGAATAGCAGGTGTGTTGAAGAGAGAGAGTGAATAACAGGTGTGTTGGAGAGAGAGAATAACAGGTGCGTTGAAGAGAGAGAGTAGCAGGTGTGCGGAAGAGAGAGAGTCAATGGCATGTAATTTTTTGGTGCCTGAACCTGCGTTGGCCTGGAGTTGAAACAGTTTTGAATTCTCGCTCCTCCACTCTCTCTCTACTTGCTCTCCCACTCCTCCACTCTCTCTCCTCAACTCTCTCTCCTCCCCTTCTCTTCACTCTCTCCTCCACCCTCTCTCCTCACCTCTCTCTATTCTCCCTCTCTCCTCCACTCTCTCTCCTCAACTCTCTCTACTCTCCCTCTCTCTCCTCCACCCTCTCTCCTCAACCCTCTCTACTCTCCCTCTCTCTCCTCCACTCTCTCTCTACTTTCTCCGTCTATTATGACTTACTTATATCTTACTCTTGGTTTAGAACTTCAATATAAGTAATAGAATAAGAGAGGGCAGCTGGAGTTCGAATTTCGAACCTAAAATGGAAAATGGTTTGATAGGCATGCAGCGCTATTAAAATGAGTAAAGCTTCACTACATAACTCGTCAAAAAATACAATTAAGATATTGGAAAACCTTTAAATCGATCCTCTCAGCTTGAACGCCGTGGTTATGCAAAAAAATTCAGATTTTAAATTTTAAAAATATTATATATTACCAAAATCATCTAGACCATCAGTTTCGCCCTAAAATTAACTGTTCACCGATCTTGATCTGTACCAATTTTTCTAGATTTAAATTTTATTGGCGGTGTTAAAAATTGATTTTATAGCCATTAAAAAGATATCTGATGTCGCAATGCTTCCTAAAGAACATTATAGGTGAGGTTTTATTTTGTTTTCATAAAACCTAAGACCTATAAAAACTTCATCCCTCAAACTCTTAATTCTCCTCTCTAAAATCTCTTCATTCACCTCTTCCGTTTCATCACTCTCAAAGCTCTTAAATCATCTCTTTTAATTCCTCTCGCTCTCTCTCTACACTCTCAATTAGTCTCTTCTTTTTATCACCCAATCATCTCTTTTAATTCTTCTCTCTCTAAACTCTTAATTCATAATTTCAAAACTATTCAAGCATCTCTTTTAATTCTCCTCTGTCTAAAAACTCCTAATTCATTTCAAGTATAATATTTTGTTGAGAAAATTATGTATATATCTGTTATATTATGCGTTATTACAAATCCACCTTTTAGTTTCTGTTATTACCTCCATGTCAGTTTTTTCACTTTCATAACGAGATTTTTAAAAAAATACAATTTTACCTAATTTCGCATTTGAACAACCGAAATCAGAAAAATTTCGGTTTTTCAACAACCAGAAATGGGAATATGTCTTTTAACCTTCCCGCTCTAGTTACGGCTGTTCAACAACCGAAATTAGGGTTTTCGGGTGTTGAAAAATCGAAAATCTAATTTTAGTTTTTCAACACCCGAAATTAGTTGGGGCTCTTTTAAAAAATGAAACAGAACTGTTCTTGGGCTGTTTCGGTCGAAGAACATCCGAAAATACTTCATCCCCCTCATTTCCAATTTTTCTTACATTTTTAACCTAAATAACTATTTAAATTTGGACACTAGTATTTTGATAAGAAATAACGACATTTGACGCATTTGGCGGATTCCAAATTGGTAGTGAAGGTCTATATGATTTGAGGTTTTTATAACTTTACTTTTTGGATTTTTATAACTGTGAGTTTGTGGTGCTTTTTTAATTTTTGAATGATACACATGAATTATTGATTTATGTTTTTCTATTATTTATTGTTTAAGAATTTGTAAATTTGGGGTTATTGAGAACTTCAAATTTGGGGGTTTTATTATAAATCGATATCAGTAACTTAATATAGTTAAATGTGTTGTTGTGCCAATGCCTATGACAATATATTTTGATTATTACGAGAGATTTCTATTATTTTTTTAAGCTTTTGTTTGTTGTTTGTATCATTTTTCGTTTTGGGGATTTCGTTATTCAGTAGTTGAATATGGTTGTGTTGTGGCTGTATGAAAATAAATCCATATGTAAATTGAAATATATAGTTGTTATTATGTTTGTGTATTATCTATTGATTACAAATCTGTAAATTTAGGGTTATTGAGAACTTCAAATTTGGGAGTTTTATTATAAATCGATATCAATAATTGAATATAGTTAAATGTGTTATTGTGACAATGCCTATGACAATATATTTTGATTATTAAGAGAAATTTCAATTATTTTTTTAAGCTTTTGGATGTTGTTTATATCATTTTTCGTTTTGGGGATTTCATTAATCAGTAGTTGAATATGGTTGTGTATTGTGGCTGGAATCCATATGTAAATTGAAATATATAGCTGTTATTATGTTTGTGTATTATCTATTAATTACGAATTTGTAAATTTAGGGTTATTGAGAACTTCAAATTTAGGGGTTTTATTAGTTGAATGGGTTTGTGTTTTTGTGACTGTATGTAAATGAATCCATCTGTAATTTGAAATGTTTTGTGATTGTATGTAAATGAATCCATCTGTAATTTGAAATCTATTGCTTAACGTAGAACCCTCTGTTTTAATTGAAGATGTATGACTTATGCTATGTTGGACTTGTAATTTCAAATTTAGTAGCTTAATATGAATTTTTATATGTTGCTCTGTGTTGTTGGATGTTGTTGTATGTATCTTGTTATAAATAACATTTGAGTTATAATTAAAAGCAAAAAACAATTGTTGTTTTTATTTCTTCCCCTTTAACCAATCTTTTAGTTGTATGAAATGGAGTAATAATGAGTGGGTATGGGTTTTGTAATTCAATATTTCTTATAGCATAAATTTTGACTAGGTATAGAGATGGTATAGAGATGTATAGGTACGTTGTCTTAGTTATCATATAAGAACAAAAATTTTACCTTTTATACTTCATGCCCATTCCATTGTTATTGATATATGATTTACTGATATATGGATTACATACGACCCCATTCTATTGTTAGTGATATATGATTTACTCATATATAGATTACCTACGAATTGCAGATGTGTTAGTAATTCCATTTATAGTTGGATATGTAAATTTATTATCGCATTCTTGTCGTAGAGTAGTAATGTACATAAAAATGCATAATGCCATTTTAATATGCATGATGAGTTATTGTTGTCTTGATTTCAGTCACTATCAGTCGTGTCCATCCAAAGGGGGGGTAAGTCCATCCAAAGGGGAAGTACCCCGGAGGTCCTCAGGAACCTAGCTTGCTACAGCTTCATCCAGAGCATTCATCATATTACATATGGGAAAGAAAGGTATATGAATATATTCATCTACTATTTCCAGAAGTTTGTTATATTTTAATAAATTTTGTTTGTTTCAATTGCATATGGGAAGTACCTGTGTATATATAATGTGACTTGTATGTGTCATATTTCTTATATTTCAGGAAAAACAAGAAATTATAATCGATTAGAAGACATTTCAATTGAACGATTGGCGACTAACTGAAGAGCAAGTTTAATTAGTGAATACGTCTGGGTTAGGTGCTCTGTCTATCATTCGGCCAAGTCGAATTGATCGTCCATTGGTTGCTACCAATGTAGAGAGGTGACGCTCAGAGACCAATTCCTTCCACTATAACATTCAAATTGGTGAGATGACACCAACTTTATTTGATGTGTACGAGATTTTAGGATTGTCTGTGGATGGCAAGCCTGTTACATGTTGCCCTATCAGTGACCTACGCAACTTCATAGAGGACAATTTGGGTATAGTCCACTGAAGGCAACTTGACAACCATTAAGCATTCATGGTTGAAGGCTAATTTTTTGGAATTGCCACTTGATGCATCCCCTGTGTAAATAGTCAGATATACTCGAGCCTATCTAGTCTTCCCCATCAGCATTACTATTTTTACTGCTGCATCAGTTGCAACAATCCCAACAAGTTACCTACAATTCTTTGATCATATTGAGCAAGCTAACAGATATGCATGGGGTGCAGCAGCCCTCGCATATCTATATCGTTTGCTTGGAAAAGCTTGTACTTTCAAGCGAAGACATTTCAGTGGTTCTGCCACTCTTATGCAGGTAAATTTAATTTTTGTATAGATATAAGCATAATACTTTAGACTACTTTGAAATATTTCTTTAACTTATCATATCTTAATATAATGCAGTGCTAGTTTTATGAGCATATTATGCATATGATACCTATACCGCATAATATATCTCCAAATATGCCAAGGGGAAAACGGTGGGAGCCACCCAAGCATAATTATGGCAATCCACATAATTTGATAACTCCCATTAGACAAGAGTTAGACAACCTCCAACCAAATGAGGTCAGTTAGTACTTTGATATTCAATACGTTCAATTTTATTATAGTATTTGTAATTTTTGTATTGATTGATTGTCATATGTGTGATTGCACTTCATATAACACGTAATTTTTGCACTTCATATAACACGTAATTTTATTATAGTATTTGTAATTTTTGTATTGATTGATTGTCATATGTGTGATTGCACTTCATATAACACGTAATATGGTATCCGTACTTCAAGCCTGATGAGGCAATTTCATATGATAAACATGAAGCATTCGAAACTGCAGTGTATGTAACGACTCTGATCTTTGATGATATTGCCGAGCCATATATGCCAGATCGTGTTTGTCGCCAATTTGGAGGTAAACAGGGCATTCCAAGAAATCCTTTATCTGTTGGTAAGAGGTCCATCAGACATGGTGGGCAACGAGATTGGCAAGATGTCAATTATGACAAGATTCATCATTGGTTATCTCGTCGTGATCACATGATGACAAACATTGAAGTTCGATACTGCGAATGCGTTGCCCTTAGAGGAGTACAAGGCTTGGTACAGCCGAGTGTCACATCCTATGATACACAATGTCACTAACCCACCTATTGATATTTTGCAACCTCGTAACCAGGAAAAAGAAGAGGTGGTTCCTGTACATGAACCACATTATATAATGAGACCTCTAGGTTATGAAGATGATTTGGTATGTATATTTTAACCTACAAATTGCTTTAGTTTTGTATTTGCCAATCAGTTTGTATGTTTATTAACCTACAAAATGTTTTTACAAGTTAGTGCAATTCAGACTAGTAGCAGAGGCACTTACACTTAGATAGAAGTGGTACTCTGAAGTGTACAGTCGCGTTAATAACGCATTTGAAATATTGTCTAAGTTTGTGCCGGTCAACATGGAAGATATAGAAGCCAGGATAGAATTGTTACAACGTGAAGTTAATGAAGAAGCTGTACAAGAAAAGGGCGGACAAAATGTAGTGGGTGAGAGTAGTCAGGCTGCTGTTGATGACTTGGCTCCATTCACACAACCTGCAGTTGAGGAGCGTAGAAGACATAACACGAGACAAAAGCAGTATTAGCCGAAGCGAAGGCGGAATCCATAATTGTATTTTTTTGGCAATGGTCATTTTTACCGTTGTAATATTATGAAAGGACAATGTAATGGTCATTAAATACATTTCTATAGTTTCTTAAAGATGTTGTAAATGACTCTATTTTTTTGGGAATTATTTGTAGTTAGTCGTCCTATACATAGAATGCAGTTTCTATAAGGTTGCAGCCTTAAACAATCCAATTAAGGTGCACCTCCTAATTTTATCATAACATATATTAAAAATGCTTATGACAAAATGCATCTAAAAATGCACCTCCTAATTTTATCATAACATGTATCTAAAAATTTATTTTCATATCTAATTATAAAATTTTAAACTTTAAAAATGTTAAAATTAAGTAGATCTAAATGGAAATCTTGAATGTTCATGTAGATCTATAAACATTTGAATACTGTTTTAAATGTTAAAAATAAATGTTCAGGTAGATCTATAAACATAAAAGTAAAATACTGTTTAGAATCTTAAAAAATGAAAAAAAAAAAAAAAACATTTTCGGCTGCTGAGCAACTAAAATTGCTCTAATTTCGGTTGTTCAACAACAAAAATTATGATTTTTTACTGTAAATTCCAGAAACTCCTTGGATTTTTACAGTCAGAAATTTGGTTGTTCAACAACCGACATTTCTTGAATTTCGATTTTTCAACAACCGAAATTTTGATTCAAAAAAATGTCCATTTCGGTTGTTGAAATCAACATTTCAGTTGTTCAACATCTGAAATTCTGATTCAAAAGAATGTTTATTTCGATTGTTGAACAACCAAATTCTAGAAATTTCGGTTGTTGAACAATCGAATTTCTGACTGAAAAAATCCAGGGAGCTTTTGGAATTTACATTCAGAAATTCGGTTGTTGAACAACCCAATTTTCTTACAGTCAGCAATTCGGTTGTTGAACAACCGAAATTGCTAGAATTTCGGTTGTTCAACAACCAAAATCAAATTTTTGGTTGTTCAACAGCCGAAAATGGTTTTTTTCATTTTTTATCATTCTAAACAGTATTTTACAATGTCGTGTTTATAGATCTACTTGAAAATTCATTTTTTAACATTTAAAACAGTATTCAAAACAATATTTTACAATGATCTAACTCGCGAATTCTTGAGTTGAATCGGATTTAAAACTATGACATCGACATTGTTAAGTTTTCTATTATTTGTCATACAACACTTGTTTGTGCTATTTCCTTTCCGTCTTAGGAAAATATTTTGTAGGGTCGTTGTTTGTGCTATTTCCTTTCCACCTTAGGAAAGTATTTTGTTGTGCACCAAACAAGCTACAAATTGTTCATACCTCTTTGGAAGGAATAGATTCCTAGCCATATATATATAGCAATTTTGGTTGTTCATAAGCATTTTTAAATCACTTATTTCATTAATTCAACACAAGATTGACGGCATCTAAATCACTCATTTCATTAATTCATCAAATTGTCAATTCCATTCTAAAATGCAAGATTGACAATAAATAATTCACTCTATCGGCTCTCTGCATATCCTCCTATTATGACTGATTGTACCGCATCGTTTGTATTTCATAGGACTGGTGATGGGCTGTTTAGTCTCATATCTTTTTCGTTGTATTTTCGATCTACCAAGAAGGCGTGTCGTCCTTGGTGGCAACACTGTATGGTTGAACATACAAGTCAACTCAATATCATCCGGGACAGGCCTAAAGGGAGTTTGAAAGGCCCTTTTAAATGTTTCAACTGTGAAATACTGAAGGCAGTACGCTGTGGGATCCAAATGCATATGGTTAATAGCCACAATCATATGAGTACACGGTATGCCACTCAATTGCCATTTTCTACAACTGCATGTCCAATGAGTTAAATCGACAGCGTACTTCTTCCCAAGATAGTGGATCTCAAGCTGTATATCCATGGCAGATATAACTGTATGAAAAATCTAGCCTTCATCTTTCGCAAGTCCAATAAATCTTGGGCTTTTGGTACTAGCAGGCTGCTCCAACTATTACCTAACTCCCTCTTCTTTTCAAACCTGATCATCAACTGTACTCTTATTTCTTCACACATTGTAATGATCGGCTTATCTCGAGCATACATTATCCAAGCATTGAATGACTCGGCTATGTTCGAGGTAAGATGACTGTATCTTATCTTTGGAAAATAAGCATCTGTCCAATATTTTGGAGGGATATTTTTAATTTATTCATATGCATCTGGGTCGGCATACTGTATGTCAAACATAATTTTTTCAAACCCACTAATGGTTGCTTTACAGGCAGCCTTCCAAAACAACATCAGCAATACTTCAGTGTTTGTTGACTTCTTCTTGAAGCCCTTGAAGTTCTTTCCCATATGTCGCATGTAGAATGCTGGAAAACAAGTAGGAAAGCATTTTTCTATTGCTTCTGGTAGGCTTTCCTGTCGATCTGATATAATTGTTAAGAAAGACAGATTAGAAAACTCATATAATAGCTCACTCAGTATACTCAAAAACCAATACTAATTCTAGCAGTTCTCCTTCTTGACCACTGCAAATGCCATTGGAAAGTGTACATTATTTGCATCTATAGAAATGACACACAATAAATATGCCTTGATACTTTCCTTTTAAGAATGTCCCATCAATACCAATTAGTGGCATGAATCCATTAACAAAACTCATAATGCATGCACGATAAGCAATGAATAGTCATTTGAACCTGCCTTCATCTGTGTCGATGCGAACTACGGTTCTTGGGTTAGATATTCGAAGCTTCTCCGCATACAAGGGGAGGTCATGATATTATTGTTCATGTGATCCATCTATCATATCTCTAGCAACTTCTTTTCCCTGCTAAGTTTGCATGCAGGAAAGCCTGACACCGTGAGCACATTGAACATCATTTACAATGTCTTTAACTTTAATTTTTGTTTGGTCAATAAGGCAGACTTTAATTTTTTTGGCCACCCAATCACTACGAGCTAGTGGCTAATGAACCCTCCCCATTGAACCACTACATGTGTGCTCCTTAACCATATATTTAACTTTGAAGTAAGCCGTACTGCCAACTCGTAAGCATCGCGCTTGCCATGTGCATCTCTCTTCCTTACAACTTACCCATACCCGTCCCAATCCACTTTTGTCAAACTTCATAACAAAATTATTGTGAATTGCAAAATCTACAAGATGATGTCGACATTCTTTGACACTTTTATAATATTGTTCTGTATTCAATTGAACCTCATTACCAACTTCTACAAGGGCTCTCTAGTAGTTCAATATCCTCCATATCACGCTCTGGTACAAGCTCAGGGTCAGGCACCACTTGAATGTTTTGATCTTGATGAGGCAAAGTGTTACGCCAACTGTTGACAAAAGATATATATAGTAAGATGAAGCAACAATAAAATTTCTGTACATAAAAGAATAAATTAAAGCAAATTACAGATGAAAAATTAAATTATAGATATAGCTATTTCTTGAAGATGGACCTTCACTAATAGATTCCCCTTTTGGCTCCATTGTAGATGCAATATTTACAACAATTTTCGAAGATTCCCCTCCCAACATAAAAGATACATCCACATCATCACTTACATCAATCAAATCAAGCATACTAGGAAGACTTGTGTTGTGGTACATAATAGTTAATTTGTTTGGATCATACATTGTTAAATTACCAAAATGACTTTTTATTTCCTCCAAATAACTATTTCTATTATACTTCGTAACCTTCAATTTTTCCCCTTTGTAAAATATACGACTGTCATCTGCATTCGCTCAAATGACCCCCTATATCGGAATACCAGTTGCACTCCCTTAGTAACCATCGTCGATACTATTGTATTAAATGAATCGCAAAATTTGTGTCACAATAAATTGATACAGTAAAAAATACAAAAAATTTGGGTATTTTCTAACTACTCTAGGGTTCATAAAAAGTGAGTATTACATAACAAATTCAAATAGTGTACTACTATGAAAGGACAAATAATCAATAAATAACAAATACTCAAACAAACTCCAAATAAACAATAACTATTAACACAAACCAACAAGTTCAACAATATTTACCCAATACAATAAATACAATGTACCAACATAAAACAAACAATACATATTTATACAAACAACAAATAATTATACAAAGAAACACATTCAACAATATTATATTTTAACAAATTTCTAGCTGGGTGAATATCTTTTTCAAGAAAAAGATCTTCGCACTTCATTTCAAGCAAGGAGTTTCAAGAGTACTAAGTGGACCCACATTCAATGCACTGCAAAACTTCCTTAAGAAAGGAAGAACTATCCAACCAAATGGGATATCAGTCTTGGCACAGCGACGCCAACATACTTAAAGGCATGGGAGACTTTTTTGTACCATATCAAAGTCCAATAGTTTAAGAACCTCAATACATACAAAATAAATAATGGGCTTGAAAGTGATCAGACGATAATCGCAACCAGCACTACATTCTTAAAGGGAATAAAAGAAAAATGGAAAAGAAAGAATCAAAATCATGCCTTTATCTATCGGATGCGGTTTGTATAGAGCCAAGGCTCTAAAATATCAAAGTAAAGCTCACCTTCAAATAGTGTCGAGAAATAAATATGGTTTTAATACTGGAAATCTTTGTGGTAGCCTTACAATATATTTTCATCTCTAATTATAAAATTTAAAGATTAAAAAATAGTGTCGATCGAGTAGATCTATGAAAACTCGAAAATCTTGAAAATTTACGATCCAAAAATGCACTATTTCCAAAACTTGAAATCCATTTTGTTCTCATATCCTTGCATCTTGATGTCGAGATGATCAATTTGGGGATATTTGGGCATCAAAACAATCTCTTCTAGTGAAATTTTTGAGGTGGGCTCTAAATTTTTATATGGATTTGTATAAAAAAAATTAAAATTTAATTACGAAATGCAAACGGCTATATTCAATCTGGGCCGTTTGGCTTACACTGTTGACAGGAGCTTTTTCTATATATATATATATAATAAAATATATATATTTATTACGTGAATCTAATAAAAATATAACAAAAATTAATTCGTAAAATATAAATTGACCAAAATACCCCGGAAAATTTACAGGAGTATTTTGGTCAATTTATATTTTGCGAAATATTTTTTTCATATTTTTATTAGGTGCCCCTCATTAAGATATACACACACTCCAAATATCAGATCATTCCAATTTATAAAAAAAAAAATGAAAATTGAAACACTACTGGACAATCGTGACCGTGCGATGAACTTTAGAAGGTGATGAGTATAGGAGAAATCATTGTTCATTTTCACTTATAGGCGTTGGGAAGACTTTTCCTATATATATATATATATGAGTAATGATCCTATGAGACTCTCCCACACCCATGTGTGTAGGACCCCAAAGGATCACTATTAAATTTGGCACAGATCTCTAAAAAAGTCAAGTCCCTCACTCATGTGATAACTTTTTTAGAGATCTGTGCCAAATTTAATGGTGATCCTTTGGGATCCTACACACATGGGTGTGGGAAGGTCTCATAGGATCATTAATATATATATATATATATATATATATATATATATAAATCAGATTATATACCTATAAATCAGCTTAAGATGAAATTTTGGGTATATATACCTAACAATATTGTGCACCATATAAAAATATAAAACAATTACTTTCAATAATTTAAAATGACCAAATTACTCCCATCATTTTCAAGGGTATTTTGGTTATTTTATATCTTAGGAAATCTTTTTCATATATATTTTTATTGTGCACCCTATTTTTTTGGTACGCAAGTCCAAAATTTCATTACGATTTGATTTTTAGAAAAAAGATAAAATTCAGATAGTCATGAATTTTGAACCACCTAATGAAGATCTGATGGCTGGGAGCTAGTAGCTTACATTATTCATTATAGCTAGTAGCTTAGGAAATCATTTTCCATATATATATATATATATATATATATATATATATATATATATATATATGACAAGTAACTTAAATATTTTCTAAATGCCCATGTTTTTCCTCTGATGTTCATGGTCTTACAGAATCAGACTCAAGCTCCCCAATCCTCACCAAGAAAGACCAAGAGAACATTCAAGCAGCAGCTCTAGATACATGGATCATGCCATTCTTATCAACAGAGTTTGGCAATTAGAAGGAAAAGCAAACTGATTTGGAATCTTAAACCAGTCTCTCATCTCAAGCAATGGAACGATCCCAACCCAACAGGGCATTGCAAAGAAAAGAGCTGAAGAGATTATAGTAATTATTCATATATACAAAAATGTAAATATATGATGCTAGATTGCGGCATGTAAGATGCATGGGCAAGCATGATGACAGATTAAAATAGATAAGTTTCTAATTTTAAAACTTCAATTGCAGATTTGTGTTAAGAACGAATCTTATTTTTGTAGTCTATTAGAAGGAAAACCGATCTTAATAGTAGCCCTAGTTTGTTGAGGATGTTATCTATTAGGACACCATATTTTTTATCTGTTAGGATTCTATCTAAGACCCAGTCTATTGGGATGCTATCATCCATATTTATTAGGACTATGAGGTATTTATTTCAGAATGTTGTGTGTGTGTGGTAGAACACAGGTACTCACCACGATTTGTAGTGTATAGTACAAATTACATACAAGTGTGTGTTGGTAGAACCAGTGACACAAAGATACTTCGGCGCATGGCTACCATATCCACATGCTATGCATTAAAAACATACGCAAAGTTACTAAAATTGAATGGTTGAGGCACATATCCATAGGCACATGTCCATAGTTACTAAAAATAAAAGGTGTAGGCACATGTCCAGGTACCATAGATAGAACACAGATCAGTTATAGAAGAATATGTAATCCAACCCCGAGAAAAAACCTAGGATCGGCACCCTATCCACTTTTGCACCCTAATGATAAGGTAGGAAGATGCTGACAAGCTAACAATTATTCCCCATGCACCCATAGATCTAGAATAACTCACAACTCACTAACCACATTGAGCATATGCAAGGTCTGCCTATTTTATCAAATAAAATAGGATTAGAAAGCATCCACTAAATAAAGGAGGCGACCCACGAGTTTCCAAAACATGATGAGAAATATAGAAATGTACCCCTTATGAAAAAGAGAATGGATGATTCTTCTGAATTGGAATCCTGGAATATGTAGAAGCCTAGTGAACACCATTCCTTGTTGCAATCTAGCAACTTTTATCCCATGCAGCAATTGAGTACTGCCCACTTGATTTCAATATGTCCTTTCAATATACAAGTAAACACGTTTAACCCATGGTGTGAGGACATCTAGAGGGCAATCCCTTGCTTGACATCCTTATGACAAGGGAATACCTACAACAGAGATCATAAATCCAGCTAATTCCACTACTTCAATTCGGCAAAGTCAAACCTGTGAAAGGAAAGTATATATTCCCTATCAGGTTAATATAGAAGATGTATATGGTAATCTATATATTGGGAAAGTGTATATTGTAATCGGTATATATGGGAAGGGTACGTACAATATCTTATATTTTATGGTAAGTTTGGGTAGAGTATAGGTGTTTGTAATTTATTTCTATTTTTGTCATATGTATTTGTCTTTTTAAGACAAGCTTGCATATTCATAATCTTCAATGGACACTGAGTCTCTTTAGAGAAACCTACGACTCTTCACATGATATCAGAGCAAAGTTCACACAGTGTTTCAAAAAGCGCTAGGCAGCTCTTAAGTGGTCGGGGGGTCCAAGCCCCGCCCTGGGCCTAGGCAGGCGCCCAGCACGTAAGCGGCCCAATAGAAACTTTTTTTTTGGGAGGCTTTTTCTCTCTAAAATAGCCTCTAATGGATTGTAGGTTTCAAATGAACCTAAAACCTATAATTTTACCTCTTTATATTAAAAAAAGATCCAAAAATACCCTCGAGGAGCCACAATTCCGCCCTTGGGTGGGCCGCAGGCCCTAGGCGGCCGCCTAGGCGGGTTCAGGCGGGTGCCCAGAGAAATCTGCCTTGGCGACCGCCTAAGCGCTGGGCGGTCCGCTCTCTGCAATAATGGGTTCACATTCGTAGTGTCTAGTCCTCGTCCCTAAAGCATTGTCGTTGATTTTCAAGACAAGTCTGTTGCTCACCCAATCAGTGCAACTTCTGTTGAGTCGTGTTTCGACTATTTGATTTGTCTCTCTGCCAAGTCGTGTTTCGACTCTCTAATTTATCTCTTTGTCGAGTCGTGTTTCAACTCCTTGATCTGTCTCTCTGTCAAGTCGTGTTTTGACTCTCTGTTGAGTTGTGTTTCGACTCTCTAATCTGTTTGATCTCCTCCACCTCGACTCTCTGCTTTGTTTGATCATAGAGCAATCTGAGCATGACAACCACTGTTTCTACTAGTCACGCTATGCAACTGAAGATCCTGCTCGTTTCGCAATTAGTGTTCAAACTCCAGCTGCTCTCACTCATAACATCTTGAGTTTGGGGGGGAGTATGAAAGAAAAGTATATATTACCTATCAGGTTAATATAGAACGTGTATATGGTAATCTACATATTTGGGAAGGTGTATATTGTAATCGATATATATGGGAAGGGTAGATGCAATATCTTGTATTTTTCAAGTCTGACTAGAGTATAGGTGTTTGTCATTTATTTCTATTTTTGTCATCTATATTTGTCTATTTAAGACAAGCTTGTATATTCATAATCTTCAATGGACATTGAGTCTCTTCAGAGAAACCTGAGACTCTTCACAAAACCAAGCATATATTGCATGTTTGAGCAATCACAGATGAAACGTATTGCTGGTTCCTTCTTAAAACTGAATCATAATGACTAAATGGAATACCATTTCTTGAAACTCCCCATGGAGAAAGAAACGTGATTCATGACTTCGGGCCAAAAAATTGCATACTTCCGAGACAATTATAGAGAATAAAAGACGCAAGACATTAATATCAGTATCTATGTTACAAGACTCACCCAAGTCCACTCAAGCTCAGGGCGAGGGCGAGGCTGAGTTACCCTGAGTTGTAATTTCCAAATAACCCAAAAAATTGTAAAATATATGGGTATGTTGTTTAAATTTTTGTATATGATTTGGGATTTTTTGCCATAAATTGGTATGTGTTCTTTTTCCACAATCCCTATTTTTATATTTTCTTCTTTTTGGATTGTTTTGAAATGTCCAGCTATAAATCAACTTTTTAATCCATTTTTCTTATTTTTTTGAGCATATTTGGACGTTTCAAGGTTGCTTTTGATTTTATACTACTTTGAAAATAGACTGTCTATATAACTCGTTACAAGATGTACTCTTTTTAGGACTTGAAATTCTTTTTTTTCCTTCATATTCATACATTGAAGTCTAGATGATTAGTTGGTTTTTCAACATCAGAAACATTCTTGTCTAGAGGATTTTTTAAGGTACATCTTACTTCAATAATATAAGGTTGAAACCTTATATGAACTTTTTCTCTTTATGTTAAAGAATACCTTTATTTTTTTCCATATTTTTTACTCTCTTTTTTTCGTTTTTCTAGGGTTTTTTGGCCTTGTACAAGTCTAGGCTGAGTGCACTCGGTCTCAGCTGAGTAACTCACCTCGGCAAAGGGCCGAGGCAATCTTATAAACACTGATTGGTATAACAAATGGAGCAAATGTTTTGACAGGGATTACAAGATATTCTCTTGTATAGACTCTAGTTCCTGTTATACTTTTAGTCTCTAAAACCTTACAAATCTAATTGACCCCAACAAATGTGAGCTTGGATAGAAGACGGTTTTTTTACTAAAGCATTACATGTTGGAGAAAAGGGAGGCCATGAAATTGATCAACAGTAGGAGTGTAACCACTAATTAGAAATAATCTTCCTTAAAGATGGAAAGGGAGAGAAATTCAAGGAGTAATCCATATTCCTATGAAACGATAGGAAACTTATGTTGATATGAACCATTAGTGCTAGTAATATTTTTAGGTGGCAAGATATCAGCTGAAACTACATAAATTTAAAGCTAAATCTGCCCGTTTGATTATTAAAGAAAAAAGCCACAATCAACCGAGATTACAGAAAGGAATCAATTGGAGAAAGAGAGAGATTCACAGCATCGAAAATCAAGTAACACAAACACAGGGTTGCAAAGGCAAGTTTTAAAGGAGAGAGAAGGAATTGTGTAATCAGCAATCAATGGCAAAACGCAACCTTTAGAGAGAGACAGTAGTGAGAAAGCGTACCTGCTGCATTGCTGGCAGAACCGCTTGGCAACCCGTCCTATCAGGACCACAGAGCCCTTAGCGTGCTCCTCACAGACCCTATAACGCCTGTGATACCTCTTCGCCATGTCCAAATCAACCCCACACTTGTCAGCCCTACAAAACAGCGCCTCAGCATCCACCCCTTTTCTGTATATTTTTCTTCTAACCCCACTGTAACCCCTTTTTTCTCTCTCCCCCTCTTCCATCTCCTCGCTTTCGCTCTCTTCGCCCTCTCTCCCTTCACCCTCTCTCTCTCTCCTCACTTTCTCTCCTCTCCTTCATCTTCCTCTCTCTTCTCTTCTTTATCTGCTTGCTCCAGTGCTTTCTTTAACAAGGCTTCAGCCCTTAGGCCCTGAGCTTTGGAGGAGAGAGAAAGAAGGGGGAGAAGAGATCAGAAATCAGGGCTAGGATTTGACGTGGGAGGCCAGTCATTGAAGACGTAGGGGCAGAAACATCACTATCTCAGTCATACGAATTCAAATTAGGGTTTTTCTCATAGCCACGTAGAGAGAGGGAGAGGAACATTCTTGTTGTGCCTTCAAAAACAAAAGTTTCAGTCCCTTTGTCTAGACGTCACTCGCCATCGCCATTGTTGCTTTCTCTCCCTCTCTTGAGTTACTCTCTCTACAATTTGCTCTCTCACTAGACTCATCTGCTAATCAGTGATTAGTCAGTGATTAGTAACTGGGATCCTTTGTTTCTTGTACAATTAGCACCTGGTAACTCATATGATAGTACAAGTGTTATTTTGTGTGTCCCTACCATAGTGAGCAAGTCGAGGACAATCAATACACACAGGATCACCGTAAAATCGAAAATAAATTATTTTTATTTTAAAAAGTTCGATGAAAAATCGGATAAAAAATAGAGATTACCAAAAATACTTGGTATAAAAACGTCGCTAATATATTAGGCTCAAAAAATTAGATAATTTTATAATACTAAAAATTTTAAAATTTTTAAATTCTAAAAAACTGAAATTTATGTCAAAGCCATCAATAACTAATTCATCCATAAAAACTTTAAACTAATACAATTAAGTCCATTAAGTTAGATGTCTTATAATTCTCATCCAATCATCCAATATTAAATATATAATTGACTAATATATACAAAAAAAAATGTATCATATAAAATCTACTCATTAAATACTTTAAGAAACATCACACCTACTTATTACATACCAAAAACAAATATATTATATAAATTTATTCAGTAAATACTTTAAATATGGTATGGTAACAAATATACATTATAATTTATTCATTAAATACTTAAACATCACACCTACATGATTTTTGTTTTCTCGTTACAGTGATTTAGCTATGGGATGGTGACCATGGTCACTCCATAACTAGGGTTAAAGTTTTATAAATTTATTTAATTGAAAAGAGGCTAGTAGAAATTTGGGTTTCACATATCAGTGTTTACGGTTTTGAGAGAGGAAGAAGGAAGAGAGAAAATAGGGATGAGCTCATAGCCATTAAGGTTTATAGAGAGAAAAAGGATGAAGGAAGAAATCATAGGCTTTACAAATTCTACGGGAAGAGGCACTACCTGAGAGAGAAAAAGAAAATGGGATGCTGATTTGGGATAGTTTGTAACGGGTTTTTTTTTCGGATGTCGTTTGAGAGAAAGCCCTAATTGTCCTAATTGATTTTTAGAAAGAAAAAAAGAATAGGGTTTTCAAGTTCTTGGCAAACAACAAGCAGAGATGAAGTATTATATTTGGGGAACTAATTCTATAGGTAAAATTGCTTGCTCATATAAGTTCACAGTTTATTTATCTTTGTTATCACATAATAAAAAACAAAATGTTGATTGCTTGGTTTGGTAGTCAAATTCTCTGCTTCTCATTCATCAGTAAAAGACTATGTTTTGAGCTCTAATTTGTGCCATAAAGAGTCTTTTCATAAAAACAATTATCACATAAATCTGCATGTATATTATTTTATTTACACAATGATTTATTTTACAAAATGATTTGCTATAAAAAGTAGTTCATTTACATAATGATTTTCCATAATAGCAATTGAAATCTGCATCTATTTGTTTAAGTTTTTTAAAACAAAGGGAAAAAAAAATTCAATTTGCAACAGTGGCTTTGAAGAATGAAGATAAAAATTTCTATTTTTGGTTTTTTTAAAAATAATATTTTTTTTTTTCAAAAGCATGAAAGGAGCAATGGCTGCAATACACAAATAGGCAAAAAAAACTTTCTTTCAAAAAAAAAATTATAGGTACAAAAAGATATGATTTTTTTGCCAGATTTAAATCATATTGTGAAAAATAGCGTTTTAAATATTTTTATGAAATCTACGTGATTTTTTGTTGACCTTTTCAGTGATTTTTAAAAAAAAATTACCGATTAAACGGCGATTTGCTAACTATGGTCCCTACATTTATAAGCAAAATTTTGTATAAAGTCGAGGTTCTAAATGATCAAATTAAGGTGCATCTAAAAAAAATTAACTAGAAGAGGCAATTTTGCCACAAATTCATTATCTCGACCTCGAGATTTATTGATGTGAAAAAAATGGATTTGATATATGGGAAATAATGATATTGTAATGCATTATTTGGGTTGTAAATTTTCAATATTGTTAAGTGTTTATAGGGTTGTTCGATCTATACTATTTTTGAAGTTTTTATAATTAGCGATATAAATAAATTTTCAGGCCATCACAAAGTCTTTTAATACGGGTCCGAGGCTCTAAGAAATTATAGTAAGGAGCACCTTTATATAATACCAAAAGGTCAGTCTGATGTTTCAAACATTGGACTGCTCTCAGTTAACACTAATTCCTCTACTGAACCTAGTTCGATTTTCAGTAAGTACCGCTATCGATGCAACTACTAAGGGTCATCCAATATTTTAAACACCAGATTGCTCTCTGTTAACATTGTTTCTTGTAGAGGAGTCAACCCCATTTTTGGCAAATTAGACTGCCTTTCGTAAAGCCACCACATTTAACTTTCATTGGTTTGATGTTTTAAATATTGAACTGCTCTTTGTTAGCCTCTTCTTGTAGAGAAGTTGGCCAGACCGTCTTCTGTAAAGCCACGAAGCATAACCTTGTGTGGAGCAGCTGGTCTGATGTTATGGCCTTCTGTAAAGCCACAACAAGTGAATGTGATGAGTCTTATATTTTAAACATCAGTTCGATACTTTAAATATCAGACCACTTTTTGTACAACCATGACATGTAATTGTCTATCATTGTGCATAACTGATAACAATTCGATGCTTGAAACATCAAACCACCTTCTTATTTATCAAGGCTCAATATTCTAATTCCTTAGCGGGTCAGATTCAAAGCAAAAGCTAGATTTGGTCGAAAACTACTAAAAACCAAATGTTTGACCAAACTTGAATGGTCAGACCGGCCAATTTTAAGTAGTTCAATTAATTAAATGAAGTTGGATAATTTTTTTAAGGGTGTGGTTTGTATAGAGTCGCTCTAAACAATCAAAGTAAAGCACACCTTTAAATAGTGTCGAGAGGTTTCACAATTGAAAATCTTTGTGATAGCCTTATAATATATTTTCATCTCTAATTATAAAATTTCAAGTTTAAAAAATAATGCAAATCGAACAGATCTATGAAAACCTTGATAATTGATGGTCTAAAAAATGCATCACAAGATGTACTATTTCCAAAACTTGAAATCCATTGTTTTCTCATGTCCATGCATTGTGCTGTCAACGTGATAAATTTGAGGACATTTGGGCATCAAACACAACCTCTTCTAGTGAAATTTTTGAGGTGCACTCTAATTTGATTGTTTAGAGCTTCACACTTATATAATTTTTTTAAAAAACATTTTATATTTTTAAACAAGTCTATCTTCTTTTTTTCTTTTTTTTAATCTAAAATCAGGTCCAAACGATTCAACTAGTAGCCAACCTGGCTTTTACTGGACCAAACCCGTCATCGTCTCAATTATTGGTAACATTGCTAGAAACCCATAATTGGCAGTCCTATGCATACTTGAAAATGAACAATCCAAATAATATGTTGTATGATACAATACTTCTATGGCTCAATAATCTTTTTTTTTTTTAGATCCATGATTGTTGAGGATTGGATCATCAATTACAAGGTTTTTTCTAATGCCAGATGAACTTTCCCGTCAAGATTTAAGCTGTAGTTTTGGTATGCGTTTCATCTTTAGTTTTCTTTTCTATCATTTTAAAATTTTCTAATGAATTATTTCTATGATATTTGGATTAACTTTTTAGTATATGTTTCTTCCACTTTTAGGTTGGTATTGATGCCTATAATGAGGTAAGCTTTTAGGTCTATAAATTTTTTTTATATATATTGTTGTAAATTATCCAATATTCATTTGGTTCCATTGTTGATAGCTTTACTACTTTTCAATAAATGGGGCTATTTGTTTCTATGTTTTGGTATTTGTTAAGGGATTGTATACAATGAGATCATTTACTATTGTTACAAGGAAGACACAATTACTTACAACTATCCAATGTGAAATTTGATAATTAGGAGGGGTCACAAAGTTCGAAAAAATTTCTTTCGAAGTTTGAGCTTGATCAATGGAATAAATGCAACCATCTAATTTCACATCCAATGATTAAAAATAATTGTGATTACTTTATACCAAAACTAAATGATCTCATTATATACTTTTCCTTTTGTTAATAGCATTTTGCCTTTTCATTTATGATGTGGATCAAATGGGGGACTAACATGCTTTATAGGGCTACTATCTTCTATGATGGTCCTAGAAAGAGTTTCAATAGATTTTTCCCAAATGTTTTCTGAATATTGTATCCATTTTTATTTTGATTTATTCACATCTTTTATTTTTATTGCGAGTTGTAAAAAATCCTTTGATTTTTTTATGAGATATTTAATTGTTTTATTTTAGGGATAATTATGATGGATGAATACGTACTTTTTTGCTTGTGACGTTTTTGGATATTTTTGTTTTGAAAAAAATTATTATATTGGTATTTGATATATGGAATCTTTAGGCAAGTGATTATAATATATGCACTTTTCAAAACTTTATTGCATTTCATAATTTTTCTATAGTATATACCTATCCCTAAGTAGCCACATCTTTTACATGTCTCCACTCTTGACTTGGAATCACATATCACTTGATTACACCATGATGGACTTTGGATTAATATGCTTTAGTTGTGAATATATTGTAATAAGCCTATTTTCTTTTTGCTATAAAAGCATTTGAAGCATCTCTCTACATAACTTCCAATAAATAATGAACTTGTGAGACCAAACAAATAATAACTTCCAATAAATAATGAACTTGTGAGACCAAACAAATAATAACTTCCAATAAATAATGAACTTGTGAGACCAAACAAATAATAACTTCCAATAAATAATGAACTTGTGAGACCAAACAAATAATGAACTTGTGAGACCAAAATAAAGAATAAAGAAAGAAAACAATGAACTTGTGAGACCAAAATAAAGAATAAAGAAAGAAAACAATGAACTTGTGAGACCAAAATAAAAAAAAAAGAAAGTCTCAGAGAATTTTGCAGAGTTACCTCCCTCTATGGAACTTTGGATTTAAGGTTCGAACTTCGAATTTGAATTGCTGACGCGAAGTTTTTTCCTGATCCGTCCATCAATGGAGTGTACGATGATGATACACTCTTACGTCCATAGATTTGTATATAGTCGTAAGGAGCACCAACTACTTTGCAGGTTCGTTTTTATTGACTGCATCTAAACAAAATCATAGAGGTTGCTCTCTAACACACCATGGATCATCAAAGCCGAGGAGGGTCATGGAACTTGGTGCCAAGCGCCTCTCAAACCGATGAACAACAACGCTTTCATTCCTTGCCTTCTCAGTTCCACCTTTTACCTGTAATTCTTTTACTGGAAGTTAGAGATTTTTGGCATGGGAAAATTAGGGTTTTTCTCTCCTAGCTTTGTTTATGTGAATGGAAATTAGTTGCAGGATTCTACGTCCTCCTTTTATTTCCTCTTTGTTGTAATTAAAGTTACTTTTTTCATGTCTTTGTGATCTTTTTTGAAAGTTCATAAATGACCCTCTATTGGCAATAGGGTTTTGATGTGCGTATCTTCTTTGTTTCAGATTATTGAAAACTTAGCTGATGCAATAGAAGGTGGAACACGTGATCAACACTCTGATGCTCTGGTTTGTAATAAGTTTCAGCTTTTTGTTGTCTTTTATTCTTTGTTATTCGATTTTTCAAGTTATTTGCAGTCTTTATAGCACAATGTATGAATAAGAAGGGAAGATTTTAGACGATTGAGTACCTTTTTTATTATTTACTATTTAATTTTTATTAGTTCTTGCTGGTCGAGGATATTCATCGTGTCTTAGAAAGTCTCTATTTATTTTTTGTTATTGACAACTGCGCTGCCCTGTGCATTGAACAGCCACAATAATGTAATCATGAGTGGATGGTTTCCTATTTTCTACAAAAGTTTAATGAAGGTATAGTAGAGTAGGGGAATGGATACAGAGTGAGATCCTAAAACTTGTGAGTTGCAGAAAAATAATGGTAAATCCATCAAAATGGAAGGTAGAAGGAGTAGTGGCTCACAAAAGAGAACAAAGAAACCCTAGAATGTGACATACAGCTGCTGCGGTATGTTCACAGAACAAATCACTTAATTGGATAAATTAGTATCACACTTACATGTCTAGTGCTTTCAGAGCATCAACCATGGCTACGTCACATTCTTCTTGAACGGTGCCTAAAACTCGTACCTTGTACGATTATGCAATTCCAGAAAAAAGTCCATACTCCATTGGGTTTCCACTTGGAATCTTAGCAGTCTAATTGGTCTCAAATCATTTATATTTTTTCTTATGGAACTCAGCAGTGTTTGAATTGTAATTCACCAATAATTTTTACTTTGGTTTTAAATAAGGGTTATTACTATCAATTCTAATGTTTCTTAAAAATAGCTTTATTTTTTTTGTCAACTATGTCAGAGAGAATTTCAAGGGGCGAGATTTTAGGAACACGTATATGAGAATTGTGAGAAAGAGAGACCATTAGAGAAATTTTAATAATATTGTTATTGGATTTAGATATAAAATCTAAGATATTTTTTAAGGAGAAAGAGTTTATGAGAGATTGAGTTAGATGGAGATTTTAGGAAAATTGTCGGGAAAAAGTTCTCATGGAAAGAAATTCAAATTCTTCCTTAAACGAATTTTAACAGGTTAATAAGAACAAAGATGTTAAACTTTAAGGGTTTCAGTAATTACTGTGAAACTAATTATGCAAAGGAAGTTAGCTTTCACATCTTCCGACTGTACTTGGGTGCTTTCGTTTTTTGTTCCCTTTGTTGATCAGTAAGGGACGGTTTGTTTGATAACAAAATTTTGACAATAGTATTTTTTTCTTTTCGATTTACATTTGACCAAATGGCAATTTGGTCAATTGGCATTTGCTCTTTATGGGTGTTTGATTGTTGCAATTTTTATAAATTATCATATTGTAGTGTGATGGTGGTGGTTGTTTCGGTGAAGCTAGTGGAGTGGTGGTGATGTTGGTGCTGTGGAGGCGAGTAGGTGGTGGTGTGTATGCAGTGGTGGTAGTCGCAGCTATGCAGTTGTGGTGGTGCTAAGTGGTGATGGTGGTGGAGTGGGTGGCTAGGTGGCGGAGTTGGTGGTGGAATAGTGGTGGCTAGGTGGTGGGGCGCGCACGAGAGAGAGAGAGAGAGAGAGAGAGAGAGAGAGAGAGAGAGAGAGAGAGAGAATGTTTTTCCAAACAACTTGGTTGGTTTTGCAAAAGTTGCATTTGGAAGCCCAATTGCTGTTGGGAATCAATTCATATTTGCAAATCAAACCTCTTGTTTAGTTAAAATTGTTCAGGAGAAATTTTCAAATGGGCCCAAATTGCAACTTGTTCAGAACTCAATAATGGTCAAATTTGGTTCACAAAAACATTTTCACATGAAAAAATTCTCTCATGTGGTCAAGTGTGGGAATATTTTCATATCAATTGTTCTTAGTTCATCTTTTCACACCAATTGGCAACTAATTGATGTAAAAATATCCCACACTTGACCACATGAGAGATTTTTTCCATGTGAAAATGTGTGAACCAAACATGTAAGTGAACTTGATTCTGTGCTGACTGTTTTGAATTGTATAAATTCTTGTAATATTTTAAGAATTATTGAGTTTATTTTCCCACTATGATCTCATAATTGACATTTCCATTTTCATACAGGTTAGTGAGCTTAGTACCCAGTTCGATAAGTGCCAGCAACTTCTAAACTCCATAGCAGCATCTGTAAATGCTAAAGCCATGGTATGAACTGTTCATTTAGTGTTGTATATGGAGAGCACATTTCAAAGAATCACAAATATCTTTTGTTTAGAAGCATATTGCTAAACTTACTTTGTCCTTGTAAGTTGTTAAGCTGACAATAAATGTTTAGCTTTGAAACATGTCAAATTCTATGTATTAACATTATATGTGTATGCGTATGTGCATTACTTGTGGAGATGTTGTGAACTCATCTTGCCTTTTTTGGCCTACCACATGAAATGCGGGTATATTGCATGAATTAGAGTTTATGAGGTTAAAAATGGCTACTTGGCAGCTATCTAAACTTCTACTTGGGCATGTGTTACCAACCAGCTATTATTGCCCTATCTGCTGGAGCCTCTAGGTGACCTGTAATGTTTGGAAATAAGAGGAATGTGAAAGGGTTAATATATGGTGATAATGGGATATGTCGAAACTCTCGACTTTATTGCTCTCTTGGATGTGAAATTTGCAATGCCAGTAAATTGTTGACTGATCCTGTAGCGCAGTGTCTTAATATATGGTGATAATGGGATATGTTGAAACTCTTGATTTTATTGCTCTCTTGGATGTGAAATTTGCAATGCCAGAAAATTGTTGACTGATCCTGTAGTGCAGTTTCTTAAGCGTTTTTCCTACTGCATCACATATTATACTTCAAGATCATACACATAGGTTAGCTCTTTAAATCTTTTATCAGCACGTATTACTATATCTATGAAATTGTGTTTGTATCTTAAGTACACTCGCTTCTTTGAAATTCCTCCCATTCTTTTAATTAACAAAAAGACAATAAACCACTGAAACTTTTAAAATCCCATGCCATTGGCAATAAATGTATTGGGGTTACAATTTAGACTAGTATACTCCATAAGTTTGGAGGCAAAAAGAACACTTGTCACTCTTTTGTGATCTGTATTGGTATGCCCACGTAAACTGCTGATGCACCTGCTGCTTCTTTCAGACAGTAGAAGGCCAAAAGTGTAAACTAGAGGAGTATGAGAGGATGCTAAACCAGCGAAGGTTTGTATAGTTGTGCTGTGGTTCTCTAGGGCTTATTGATTTTGCGATAAATAATAACTTGTTCATTTTTTTATATCTTTTGGTCAGAGATCTTATTGCTGAGTATAGATGCTCTGTTGAAGAGTTCACCAAGTCAGGTTGCAACAGATAGTATATGTAACTCATATGAATATTTTATCTTTTCCTTTACTCACACTGAGAGACACGGTTGTTTCCCTTCTGAGTGATCTCGGGAGTTTATTTTGTACTCTATTGGGGAAAAAAGTTGGGCCTTTTATTATTCATTCACTCATACTGCTCGGTATAGAAGGAGTAGGATATCCTTATAGGAGTTTCTTAAACTTTTTTATGTTGTGTGAGCTTTGTTAGTAGAATTGGGAATGTTGTAAAAATTTTTTGGGAAAGGTTAATTGCAATTACTCTCCTACAGTGTGTTATTTATTGGGTTTGAGTAAATCACTTCCCTCATAGTAGTATTTCATATCTTCGATATGTCATAGCTCCATGTCCCTAGGAACAGAAGATGCATCGCTTTAATGCGGAGCTACACCCCCCTTCTTTTGTGGGATTTTCATTATGGTTCTGTGTTTCAGATGGTCTAAAAAGGACCATTAATCAATGCAAGGGAATTTTTTTTGATGCTGTTAAACGGTTGTATTAAAGAGAGTATAGTAAGTGGAAGAGTGTTGCAGAGGAGACCCACAGCCCGGGTTTCATGCCATAAAGAAAAGACTACCCCGGAAGAGCAGTCCTATACAAACAAATGTTCGGGCATAGTACCAAAACCCGACGGAAATGGGCAACTGAAAACCAAAAGTGGGCCATAACACCTACCCCTTACAATGAAGAAAAGTAAAATAAAAAAAGGAAAACCAAAAAAGCAGACAATCACGGTCCCGAGCTATTGGTTGGCTCTCCATCTTTAGCCAGTTGGTCTGCCAGCGCTTTGGATTCCTGCATTCCCGCCAAATATGCCTCCATGAGACATCCATATCCCTGCAAATGTGAGTAATTTCATCAAAAATCAAAGCCAGATACCACGGGAGCGGCCCAGAGCCAGCAGCCCAGGTGATAATGTTTTCCACTATAAGTGGTTGAGGCCAAGATGGGTTAAGGATCTTAAGGCCGGTGAGCAATGCCAAAGACTCAGCTAATTGGGAGCCAGTGTGGCCAATGTTTTTGGAGAACTAATCAATGCAAGGGAATTATAGTGGTAGATTGAGCATGTTAAGGTAGATTGAGCATGTTAAGGGGCAGATACAATTGGGGATCACCTTGGAATCGCCACGGGAGTAATTAATACCGAGTGCGGACATGCTGTTCAAGTGTATTTAAGCATATTTTTTATGATTCATGTATGCACTTTAATGATTGGATTGTTCACTTTCAATTCTCTAATTGTGAACAGTCAAAATAAAAGTGGCAGCATATTCTATCCCAAGAAAATGTCAGTTATACAAGAAATCGTGAGTACATATGTTTTCCCAAACCTACTGCTGAAAATGCAGCATTGGGTCTATGCTTGATGCGATCTGGGAGGTTCTAATCTCTGGTTAACAAGCATATGTATGATATGGCAAGTTTGAGGGGAGAGGAGGAAAAAAAAAAAAACCCACTCTTCCAAGGGATTCTGAAAGGATTTGGTTGATTTTAGTCCTATTGAGGAAACTTTACATTGCATTCTTTAAATGCCATTGTCTTAAGTGATGCATGGCTGCATCGTGAGATCGACAGCAAAACTTGTGTTATTGGTCTGATGTCACCTTTAAACTTATCTTTGGTGGTAACTCTAGAAGCCAATCTGGTCCATTGTGCTTGGGGGTTGATCTGGATGTGATCAAATACTGAACAGCTCATACAGGTTTGATAGATTTAGCTTTCGACAGTGACCATAATCCTACCTGTGGGACCCTTCTCTCCATCAGATTGCTTCACATTGCAATTCTTGGGCAAGACTGATTGCCTCAATTTTATTTTTAGCTTAAGACTGCCCTGAGATTCGGGAATTCTCATTTAGATAAAGGTTGTATGGAATATTGTAATGTAAATATGATGGTCCGAAAATGGACAATAGGGAATTGATCAGCTGGTGTCATAATGTTGGTGAAGGATCAGGTTTCTGGAATGTAAAGATGAGTCCAAGGCTTCCCAGTTTTGGTGACTTCGGGTGCTGTAATGAATTTAGATCCAAGGGAAAAACAAGTCAACCACATCCTTGAGTTATAAGTTAAGCATGACTGGAAACTAAAAACCTAAAATGAAGCAACACTGATGAGACACATTTAGATTCAAAGTGCCCAAGATCGGCGCTTGTTCGATTAGTCAAATGTGGCAATACTGTACAGCACCAATAAAATTTTATTTCTAAAATTTAAGGATACATCCAACTTTAGAATATGGACACATTTATGAACATGTGCCTCACATGCCATTTTTTTAAATTATGCTAATTTGTACGGCAAGTGGTTGGTTCAATGGCCTGTACAGTGAATGGTTGTGGGTTAGATGTGGTCTGCATCACAGAATAATTGGTACAGGGGAATACTTTTAGATACTTTTCTGTGCGTAAAAATATCAGAGTGGAGTGTTGCATGGGAGAGGGGATGTGTTCATCACTTGGTTTGCAGGTTTCTTGTGTGTTTGACCAACATATGCTGGTGGCAGATGATTCTTATTCTTTGGTATCTAATATGCAGCATGGAGTTGTCGAATGGTTCGTCACATTATTCCTTTGGGAGGCTGTCCTTTTGCGTTGAGTGTGCCTTGAAGGATTTGGTGGAATTCAAGAAGCACCTTCATTCATTAAAGCTTCTCCATTTACATATAAGTGATGATGCTTAGTATGACTACATAAAGTTGTGGGTTGCAGGTTCATTATTGAAGATGGCGCAGTTCATGGTTGTTTTCTTGGTCTGGTGATTCAAAGACATGATTAAGTCGGAAGTGATGTTGGGCCAAGCTAGTAATAAATCAATATTAAAATACACATTTTCAACTTGGAAAAACACTTTTGTCTCACGTCCACTACCAAAGGCACGGTAATACTTTGGAGGGCATCAATTTTACTTTGTTATGGAATGTTTGGCTGGAATGTAACTAAGGATCTTTCAAGGTAAGGAGAGATCCATCCTAAAGTTATGGAGAACATCGAAACAGTGGTAGTTGAATGGGTGAGACAGCGTTTAGGGTTCAAGACTTAACACAACCTCGGACTTCATATGGAACTGGGAGAGCACTATAGCCAGATCTGATAGAACATTCAACTAGGTCCTCTTGCAGGTAACCACTAGAAAAAGGCACCATCAAAATTCAACTTTGTAGGGCAGTTGTGAGAGGAATACTTTGGGACATGGAGGGACCTCAATCTTAATCTTCTCAAGGCCCATAGACATTGCCAACTTGAGGCTTGTGCCCTCTTACAAGGTTTCAAGAGAGAGTGCAGTTGAGGCAAATGTTTATCTCAGATGAGTGGAGAGCATGCAAGTGGTCTAATGATCAGGTTGGGAAGAAGGTGAGAGATATTATACTTTCTAAGGCTTTTAGAGAGGGAAAGGGTGCTCTTAAGATATTTTTTCTTTTTGTCAAAGTCCTTCGCATGGTTGATAGTGACAAGCTTTCTATGGGTTACATATATGATGCTATGAAGAAATGCAAAAGAGAGATAGCCCAAAATTTCAATGATGAAGAAACCTGCTACAAACATGTTTGGGAGATTATTGATGAGAAGTGGGATAGACAGCTACATCGGCCATTGCATGCAGTTGGTTTTTATTTGAACCTAGCTTTTTTTTTATATTGACAAGGATATGCAAACAAATGACGCAATTATGAATGGATTTAATAAGTGTGTAGGGAGTTAGTCCCTGATCCTGATATGCAAGATATTATATGTGTTGATGAGCTGATAAATTATCAATAGAAACTAGGGCCCCCTTTTAATTGTCGAGCAGATTTTGGGAGCACCACTGACCGTCAGGATAAGATTTTTGAAGAGATAGCTCTTTTATCAGTGCCACACAAAATATCTCTTTTTATCATACTTGGTGCGGGGCTAATGTCATTGCAAATGGCTTGGCTATAACAAGGGGCTCTCAACAGATCTCTAATGCTCAATCCAATTTGGAATACAAAACCATATGTTACTTTTGAATTCTAGTAGCTTGCTTAACCATTTTGCAAGACTGTATTTTTTTTTTTTTGGTAATATCTCCATACCCTATTTTTACCACCTATTTCTTAAGAGACCCAAGGATTTATATTATTTATTGCTGCATAAAGTCTCAATATTTTTTATCTTTCAACCCCTTGGATCCCTTTGACTATATATTTTTGTTCTAAATAATTTAAAGAATGACTCATTTTCATTTGAAAACTAATACCTCCTTAACCCCTTAACGTATCCCGTTTCTTTCTCAAAACTCTCTCTCTTGTACATTCCACGCTTCCCATCGTCTTTCTTTAATACCCCAATCGTAGAGCCTACATTTACCATCATCTCTCTCTATCTGAATTTTATCTCTCTCACATACAAATACCTTAATTGTAGAGCCTACCATCCTCTCTCTCTTCTCTCGTTAGAACTCCGTCCTTTGGCGCTCCCTTTTATTGCTAAAAATACCATTACAAAAAAGTTGCAGATTCCAAGGGGAACAAGCAATTCGTGGCATCACATAATCACAAAAGCCATTCAACTTGAAGATTGAAACACATTTAAGCATAAAAACCATTCTCTTAGTTTTTTTTTAAAAAATTTTATTGTATCAAAAACATTCTCTTGTCTTACAAATCAAAATGCAGTTACAGTTCATTACAACATGTAAACAGATGAAGTCTACAAGAACTTTTTTATACGAGATTGATAATAAAAGGAATACACAAATCTAAAAACACCACAATAGGAATAGAATTACTTACAAACCCATTCCAGCAACTAGCGTATTGTCTACCAACATCAACACTAGGAATATAAAAACCATTGTGTGGTCAACCACAATCCATATGTGGCTGTGGTTCAACAAAATGGAACCCATGAATATTATTAATAGAAAATTAACAAACTAAACAAAATAAATACCAATTCCGCCAACAACAGCTTAAATACAAAAGGAAAAAGATAGAAATTAGCAATAATGCATATACGTTGGTAAACTTTCTCCCTGATTATGCGATTTGGGTATTTGAGATTTTGAAATCAAATGTACCTTGCAATTTGGTTATTTGAGATTTGAGAATCAAATGTGCTATGCGATTTGCGTATTTGAGATTTGGGAATCAAATGTGCTATGCAATTTAGGTATTGGAGAGAGAAAGAAAGATAAAGTTTTGATAGACAAAGAGGAGAGAGAGAGAGGATGGGGATGGTGGCCTCTACGTTTTTTATATTTGAGAGATAGAGAGAAAGAGGCAAAAGAGAGAGATGGAGTTTTGATAGAGAGAGATGATGGGGAGGGTGGGCTCTGCAGTTGGGGTATTAGAGAGAGAAACAACATATGTTAAGGGGTTAACGGGGCGTTAGCTTTCGAATAAAAGGAAGTCATTCTCTAAATTGTTTAGGACATGAATATATAGTAAAGGGGTCCAGAGGTTGGAAAATATAAAACAAAGACTTTATGCTTTCAGAAAGAATCTAAATCCTTGAGTCTCCTAAAAAATAGGTGGCAAAAATAGAAAGAATCTAAATCTTTGAGTCTCCTAAAAAATAGGTGGCAAAAATAAACATTGATGGAGATATTTACCCTTTTTTCTTTTAATTATGTCCACAACTTTTGTTTATGTACTTTACATGTTTGTTTATTATAGTTACCTCTTCTCAGAAAAAGCTTGGATAAACGTAACTTGGCAATTGCCGCTTTTCATAAAATAAAAATTCAATATCCACAAGTTTAAGCATTTAAAGAGTATCTGGATGCAATCTTAAACAATCCAATTAAGGTGCACCTTAAAATTTTATCATAACATGTAATTTGTTAAAAGAAATTATTGTTATTATCTTAAAATCTATTTTCATACCTAATTAGAAAATTTTAAATTTCAAAAATGGTTAAAATCAAGTAGATCTATAAATATATGAAAATCTTAAAAATGGACGGTCTAGATAATTTGTTGCAAGATCACTATTTCCAGGACTCAAAAACTTATTTTTTTTTTCATATTCATACATCTCAATGTTAAGATGATTGATTAGAGGATTTATTCACATTAAAACAACATTTCTGATAGATTTTTGAGGTGCATCTATGATTCTATATTTTAAGGTTGCATACTTATATAAACTGTTACCTTACTTCAATGCATAGTTCTTAAATGTGAGTGATGTTGTTTTGTCATTGTGAAGGTCGGGTGCAAACCACAACATATGACTTTAGCTGTTAACTATTTGGAAAACTCGCCTCCGTTTTGCTAGTTGATTGTTCAACTTGCTGAGTTAACTTGTTTTGGGTGGGGCCTAGTATAGTTATCCAAATAGCCTATGAGGGTAATGATTCTGTTTCAGAATCTTGATGTGGTGTTTTTTCGGATGAAAGGTGATTCTAAACTAAAGGAATCACATTTTCATTTTTTGCAGAATGCGATTCTACCTAGTTCAGGAATCTCGATTCTTGGATTGCGGGAATCAAGATTCCATATCGAGGACTTAATGATTTTTAACTACACAAGAATGCGATTATGCTTGTGAGAAACGTTGATGTCAAGTTTTTTGGAATTGCGAATCCATGTTATTTGGAATAAAGTTTCTATATTGTAGACATCGTGATTCCTTGCTGCGCAACAATGCGATTCTACTTATACTAAACGTTGATTGAAAGTATTAAGGAATTGCGAATCCATGTTATCGGGAAGCAATGTGAGCATAAGGAGAGCAGAAACCCTTCGACGTGTGCTCAATCATGAGTAAGCGCGACATGTATGAAAGGGTAAAAGAATTTGCAGTTGTTGTACGAGGCAATAAAAAGCAAAATTTAAAATAGGAGTAATATGTGAGCATATGGAGAGTAGAAACCCTTCGATGTGTGCTCAATTATCAGTTAGCGCATTTATGATAGCATGAGAGAATTTGAAGTTGTTGCACAAGGCAATAAAAAAAATTTAAAATATAAGTAATACGTTAAATTTTTTATTTTCTTATTTACGAATTTCCATCTTTCATATGTTACTTTTTAAGAACTCTTACCAAGAATAAATAATACTAAAAAAATATGCTACTTCAAATTTAATAATGTTTGATAAAGGTACTAAACTATTAATGTAATAATGTTTAATATATGATCGACACTCTCATTTCTTCAATTTGAATAAGAGGATAAAAAAGATTTTTTGTAAGTAAAATAAGAAGATAATAAGGATATGAGCGAAATGTCCTGTGTGGTGTTTTAGGTTAAATTAATTATTAAATATTAGAGAAATTGACTAAAAATTGAATAACTCAATTTTCAAAAGTCAAATAACTCAAAACTACATTTAACAATGAAGAATTACTATGTCATGTACTTATTTTATAATTAGAAGTGAAATCAGGGGAGCTTGCCCTTGTTGTCACTCCTTGTATGTCGTAGACTAGTTCCAGACCTTGTAGGCATAAAAGGGTTATCGGTAGACCGATTCCATTGTATGGGATTGTTCACAAGGATATCATAAAGGTTGACATTAGTACTTGGAGTCTTGGACTGAGTATATACAGATCAAAATTCGATCTTGTGGTAATGAGAAAAAATTTATATTTTTTGAATACTTCCCTCATATACCGGAGGGAATTGGTTTACAATTCTAGTAAGGGGAGAATCTCGATTCCATTACAAGGAGAATCACGATTTCGAAATTGTGAGAATGTTGATTCCAACTTTATGGGAACAATGATTCTAGAATTTTACGAATCACGATTTATTATTTTTGAGAATCACATAGTTTTAGAAATCACGATTCCAATAACCACCGAAACAAGTTGGGTCATGTGTGATTCCATATAGGTATGAAACAAGATTCTAACATGAAGGGGCATCGATTCTTGCAAATAGGAAACATGATTCCTAATTTTTTGAATCACGATTCTGAAATAGTGAGAATTATTTTTCTCAAATCCGAATAGTATGGACAGTGATTCCTAGATTCTGAAACTTCTGATACACGCAATTCCGATTCCATAAGGATTCAGAATCACAAACGTTTCCAACAACTATAGGGACCAAGTTGGTCACCGAGTTAAGAGTTCTCAAATATGTTGAAAAGGGTCTAATCCACTCCCACTTTTGTATGGACACTAACTGTAAAGGAAATAAGAATGAAAGGGGAAAAAAAAAAAAGCTCCCAAGAGAGTGGAAATAGAAAATAAAATTAAATTTTCTCGATCTATGTTGGGAATTGTGATTCTCAAGAGAGTTTGACGACGTATTGTGATTCTCAGGAGAGTTTGACCACACAACATAAGCTCATGGTTGTGGACATTTGCGTACAGAGATGGAAGAGAAAGAGTGAAATTAGTAGGTATCCTAGAATTAGGTAGCGGAAATTTAAAACAAAGAAAATAGAGGGAAGAAAGAAATGCGAAGAATACTCTCAAAAAAGCTAGGCAGGTTCCCAAGTGGTGGTAGTCGATGATTTGGGAATCATAGAAGAGATAGAGATACATTACATGACATCTTCAACAAAGCTCAACCCTAAAGCTTCAAAGCTTGTAGATAATTTTGGACATCTCTGCAAAGGCAGTTGAGATGTGTGGCAGAGGTTTCTTCATCACCAGGTTTGCCCTGACGTAGGCACGATGCTTGCACATCCAGAGGGCCTTATAGACTATCTAACTTTAGTTGGGGAAATGAGTACCAGATTTCTACCTGAGGAGGGGAGGGTGGTTTCTTTCTCTCGTTCTTAGGAGGAAGCATTGGAACAAATTGGGAAAACTATATGTAAAACGAGTAGTCCCTAGGCGCTTGTTATAAGGCCTCGATCTGTACTTATACACTCTACTCGTTGTCTACTCCACAAGCCACCACATGATAGGCAATGGGTTAAAAACTGTGCAAGGATCTGTGTCACTGTTGACCTGAAAAAGGGCCTCCCAGACAATGCTATTGGTGTTATGATTCGAAAGGCGCAGTATTTAAAGTGTGTTCGATCAGCCATGAACACGTTGTCTTGGGCATGCCCGAGAATGATCATCGAGGAAACTCAAACTGTGGATAAGAAGCCATTGGATTACCAAGGTATGCTTTGAGGCCTCAGAACTAGGAATTGGATCAGACCTAAGGGGCACCGATGCCCCCAATGCTGCCATGTGCGGGAGACGATTTTGCCCCAATATGTGCCCCAAGAAGGGGGAGGGGAGGGGAGGAAGGGTGTGGGTGTGGGTGTGGAATAGTAGAATGTCCACCCCTAGCCTCTCCCCTTATAGATCGGATCTCCTCTAGGATTGCAAGTACTTAATACTCAACCACTCCTTAAATGATTAAGGAGCAGGCCTGCCTGAAATATCAATTCCCTAGTGAGCATTCCCACCTGAACCTTTACCAGGCCTGGCAAAGTGATTGAGGAGGAGCAATCAAAATATCAAGGTCTTCGTATCCGATAAGTCTATCTAGAAAGGGCTGGATGAACTAATGTCAATGGGTACAAGCCTCGCTGCTCGGAAACACCTAGATATAGATTTATTTGATAATAAATTGATAAAAGAAAGAAAATAGAACCTATAAGTATGAAGTTAATATCAGGTGGAATGAGATGGCTTATTCTATTAAGAAAGTGGAAAAAGAAGTTTTAAGAGAAATAAACTTGGTGGTGAAGTCATGAAATTCAAATAGCTATTAGCGAAAAACGATCATGTTAAAAAGCTTGGTAATGAAATAGAAGTGATCAAGACTTATAATAATATAAAAAATGCAAGAATAACACTAAGAAAATAGAAAGGCTTAGCTTGAGGCATATGATGATCTATTTAATAAATTAGGGTAAGAGGTGAAAAGATATCTTCAAACTGGCAAAAATGATAAAGAGGATATGTAGGGATCTAGATCGTATTAAATGTATTCAGATTGAGGGTAAAAGGGTCTTGATGAAGGATGACGAGGTCAATAGATGGTGGAGAATTTATTTCAAAATTGTTAAATGACAACCACTCTTAGAGCACAACATTGGGAAGAACCTTGACATAAATGAGGTTGGAGGTCATAGATGCATTCATAGGATTAGGATACCTAAAGTGAGAAGCTTTGTGAAGATGAAAATAAGAAAGGCTTTAGGATTATCTTGTATATCAACAGAGGTTTGGAAGTGCATAGGAGAGACTGACATGTTCAACAATATCTTCAGGACAAAGAAAATGCCAAATGAATGGAGAAAATGTATTGTGGTACCTATTTCCAAAAATAAAGGAGATATACAGAGTTATATGAACTATCAAAGGATCAAAGTTATGAGCCACATTATAAAGTTGCAGG
The DNA here is from genome assembly GCF_054954075.1 of Amborella trichopoda. Classification (NCBI taxonomy): domain Eukaryota; kingdom Viridiplantae; phylum Streptophyta; class Magnoliopsida; order Amborellales; family Amborellaceae; genus Amborella; species Amborella trichopoda. The sequence continues at coordinate 39,592,937 of NC_142348.1, forward strand.
AAAGAGTGATTAAGCAAAGATTATGACATGAAACAAGTTTATCAAAAATCCATTCTATTTTATGCTAGAAAGTTCAACCATTTAAGTTATTTTCCCACTTAGGCAATTGATTGAGAAGTTTAGGGAGAAGATAAACGACCTTCACATGGTCTTTATCGATTTAGAAAAGCATACGATAAGGTACCTAGAGAGTTAATTTGGTAGATGTTGGGAAAGAAAGGAGTCTCTAGATGGACAAGTAAGTTTTCAAAGGAGAGCTAACTAGTGTGAGGATAATTACTGGATGGACAAGTGAATTTTCAATGACAATAGGCCTACACCAAGGGGTCAGTATTGAACACATATCTCTTTACTTTGATTATGGACAAGTTAACTAGGTATCTTTTATAGGACGAGTTGTCTTAATGTATTTTGGTTGTAGATGACATTGCTTTAATTGATAAGATAGAGACGGTCTAGCCATGTGCATCATTGACTTAGAAGAACACCAGTTAGGAGGCATTATTCGGTTTAAGTGAAAGGCTTTAAAAGGGTAAGGGGAAGGCTCCAAAGGATATGGATGGAAGCAATGAGAAGAGATATGGTGACTTATAATTTGACAGAGAATATGGCCCTTGATAGAGCGGAATGGCAGAACATGATTCATGTAGCCGACCCCAAATAGTTGGGATAAGGTTCAAATGATGATGATGATCTAAAGAGAAATTATAGTTGAGATAAAGATGTTGAGATAGATGAGTGGCAAGACAAGGATGGATGCAATTCGATGAATATATTTGAGGAAACTTAGAGGTCTCTCCAATATAAGATCAAATGTGGGAAAGTAAACTTAGGTGGTCTGGTCATATGCAACGTCAACCTAAAACAACACCAATTCAGAGGGGTAATGTGGTTCCAGTGGAAGACTCTAAAAAGGCAAGAGAAAGGCCCTAAAGGACATGGATGAAAGTAGTGAGAAAAGATGAGATAACTTATGGTTTAACTAGGGGAATGACCCTTGATAAAACATAATGACATAACATGATTCATGTGCCTGCCATCCAAATAGTTAGGATAAGACTCAGATGATGATGATAATGATATTGGATATTTTAAATAGTATCTACACAATCAGTTATTCCCCAAAAAATTAATAATGTTTACACATGAATTGTATAAAGAAAGTAGTATTGACTTATATGATATGTTAGTTTAATGTTGCTTCTAATTAAGCTTATTAAGTGTGTAAGTTGAGATACTCATTTATAAGGTCCTTGAAATTAATTTCTACGGGAGTTGATTTATTAGTTTATGAATGTTGTTGTATTCTTTCATAATCATGGTACTACAAACAATGAACATCCTTTCCCGGTCCTGAATATGTGAACATTAGCATTTTCTTGCTTCTAGTGATTTTCTCATTATCTTTCTCAAGCGATATTTGTGCTAGTTTTGTTCATTGTAGTTCTTATGAACTTAGGGCCTTCCCCGTTCGTTTTAATTGATTTGTATTTCTGCAAATGTTTCAAGTTTTTGTTGAATTTCGTGGGAGGGACCCTTCCCCAAATGCTTTTCTCCGGCACAATGGCCTATTACCTGAAGTCATGTCAGTGTAATGTATTAGTTATGATGGATAAGTTTGGGTATGTCAGTATATTACAAGTGTCCTAAATGCATTATGGCAAGTTTATGTGAAGGGTGCGGTTTTTGTAGAGCTAAGGCTCTAAATAATGAAAGTAAAATGCACCTTCAAATAGTGTCAAGAAATGTGGTTTCAATACTAATAATCTTTGTGATAGCCTTAAAATATATTTTCATATCTAATTATAAAATTTAAAGCTTAAAAAATAATGTATATAGAGAAGATCTATGATACTTGAAAATCTTGAAAATTGACGGTCCAAAAATGCATTACAAGATGCATTATTTGCAAAACTTGAAATCCATGTTTTTCTCATGTCCATGCATCTTGAAGTTTCGATGATCATATTGATAATATTTGGGCATCAAAACAACCTCTTTTTGTGAAATTTTTGAGGTGCGCCCTAATTGGATTGTTTAGAGCCACGCCCCTATATAAACTTTGTCCATATGTAAACCTTGTAGGTGTATAATTGACTAGCATTAAATGCAATTGCAAGAAAAACAATTTTTTTTTTATTGTGCGATTAAATAGAAGGGATTTATTTATGTTGTATTTGTAGAAAGGACAAACACAACATGTTACTGTTTCGATGTGTTTTGTGACACTTGAACAAAAGTGTAATAAAAAAGAAATTATAAAGAAATTATAAGGTTGTTGATAGGGCTGATACACAGGAACCAACACCAACAATCATTTCTATCAAAACAATCTCAAAACAGTTTGAGGCGTGATGCAACGGGAAGCTGTTGGAATTTTTTTTTTTTTTGAGGTGAATGGGGAGAGGACGACTACCCTTTGTAGGAATTGAGCCTAGGATGTGGCGTTGCAAATCGTCAAGCGCTAACTAACGAAGCCCATACTCTTTTTCTACTTCTGGAGGCTCTTGTTCAAAGAATTTAAACAATTGGATGAAAGATAAACTTATATTGTTTTGAGTGGAGATTAACTCGCAAGAAGGGATGGGTGCTTTTCGGTTGGCGGCCAATGTGTAGTTATTTGGACTATGAGTTAGTAAGGACTAGCGTAAGTTCAATACCATCGAAGTTCACTCCAATTCAATTCAACGTGATCTGAAATTTGATTGCAATGATCCGCAAATTGTGATCCATTATCCTATACAAGATTTTAAATCACAATCTTTTGAAAGTGATCCATCCATGAAGCAACTGATCACAAAATTGAGAAACCTCTATGAAATTGTTAACATTTGAATTTCAATTTTAAAAAGTTCAAATTAGAATGTGATTTCTTGTAATTGGCGAAATCTTTCTCAAGGCATCATCAAACATTGATTTGAAGGATGATAGACTCAAGAACAACAAATGATTAAGCAGTGTATCCAATTCAACCAATCCATAAAAGCACTCTAAGCTATAAGAGGGGTACCTTCTTTGTGCGAATTGAGTTAATAAGAGAGAGAGAACAATTGGTGAAGCAGAAGTAGCACAAAGCCCATCTTCACTACAGGTCCACCACGAAGATTCATTCTACATTCGTAATTGCTAGGTGAGTTTAGTTTAAGTGATATACTTCGATATTTTGTCTACCTTATGTACTTGACCAACTGATCAAAGGTATTTGGATTTACCTAACCAAATCTGGGTGTAAATAAAACAAGGTGACTAAGGTCCAATGGAACTACTCCCTGAATCTATATTTTAGTGAAAAAGACTACGATCTTTAATGATCAATGGCGAGTTTAATTTCTCAGTGATGGTGTTGTGGTAAATTCCAGTTTAAGACTTTTTCTCATAAATTTTTCCTTAAGCATACTTAGAGCATATCAAATTTCTGAGTAAATCAAATTTATGGCGACTTTTGGGTAAAGTTTCTTTCTCTTCTCTCATTGGCACTCAACTAACCCACTAAGGGTTTCAAGCCAATTAGGCTATATCTTGAAAAATTACAAGATGGTGATTGTGGGATTCTTCACGATGGGGTGAGCGGTTGTTACATGCACCATGACAAGTTGAGAGCTAAGTAAAGTGACAATGTCAGACAACAAGCCAGCAATGCAACCTATGCCATAGCCTATGAATGATGGGACAAAGCTAAATGGCAGAAATTCCATTACAACAAGCACAAAGTCCTCCCCAACGGTACTAGCTAGAGGAATGATCTAGCCTACTACCCTAAGATTCACAACCAAATATCAAGCTTCGATCTCGAGCCTAGTCAGAATCGTGGCAAAAGCTCACCGCTCTATACCACCAATTCCATCAAAAATCATGCTTAAAAGGTGATTCGACGACCAGGTTTCCAGGGAAAGGTACCCAACACCACCGTTTTCTGGCAAGAAGGCCATTGTGTTACCAGACCATAGTTTAACAAAAACTACAATGAAAACTAGAAAGAAGAGTATATCACTTCTTAGAGCAGTGGTGAACACACCTCTCATGATTATTGAGTCTCTTAAAAGGCAAAAGCACGTACCTAAAAGAGTTATACATAAGGGAAATGCCTAGAATAAAGTGATTATTTGATAACGAGGGTTCGTCCCTTGGATAAGGCTGTGGCCCTATAAAGCATGGTGCAACCTAAAATGTGGCGTAGGCAGGTGGAATTTTACCTCACTTGGTGGACCTATTCGAAGGTGTTTGGTTTAAAAGGTTGAAGCATCATAATGCGAAACGAATGAATTTTGACATTTTAAAAGAAAATCCCTCTTACCCATTGATGAGGTTAAGAAAGCGAGAAACGCCTATGCAGGTTGTGACTTGCCATATGACTAACACAACTACTCGTGGAGAATGATCGAGAAGACCTGGTACATTCGCGGTAGTATTGATGAGCCCTATGGGGAGGTCTTTGATTTTACTGTTACCAAAAGGGTAAGGGCCCAAATCCCCACGAACATTCCATTTTTTTTTTTCTAGAATGGGTTTGGGCTAGTGGTGGTGCTACCATTTGTGGCACAACTAAGGTATGGGTTTGGGTAGTAAGGGCGGCAAAAAGCTCTGAGCCACTTAGGATTAAGGTGCATCACCGGGCCATGCAAGATGCCAATGTGATCTCGTTGGAGCACATACCGCCTTCAAAAGAGAAAAAACTACCTCAAATGGAGAAGAAGATTGTGGAGGAGCTACGGATGCAACCCACTGCTAATGTAATGATGGTTGGAAGGGAACTCTCCCTATAGCAAGAGGTCTAGGCTCCGAGAGTTAAGGGCATTACTGGTTAAAAAAATGAGGTGGAAATCGCTGCCATGAGACAACCCCAAATGCCTACCTCTCATGAAGGGACATTGATGGATGGAAAAATTATGCTTAGTTTTAATTTCTATTCAATTTCAATGATATAGACTTTTATTTTAGTTCTAGGGTTTAATTTTGGGGTTTTTTTAGTTTTTAGAAAATTTAGGTTTTATATAGTTTTTTTATTTATTTCATGAGTACTATTCACAAGTTTTCCTATTCACAGAGGTAAAATTGTCATTATGAAATTTATATTTAAGTTATGACTTTTTGGTCAAAAGTTAAATTGTAAGGATAAATATTGTCCAAAATAATGATTTTTCAATATAAATAAGGGCATGGAAAGATTGGAAAGTCATTCATATATTATTCTTTAAGAAAATAATGATTGTCTTATAAAAAAAAGTTAATGCTTGAGCTCCAAATAAGAGAAAACCTTACGATTTCTTCAAAATTGCTTGTGTCAAGGTGCTTCTTGCTTATTTTTTATGTTTCTTCACGTTCTCCTTTATCAGACATACATGAAGCACATGGCCACAAATAATGCTCTACCCTCTATGACATCTCTTCAAGGGATGTTTGCAACCCCAGTACTGGTCTCACCACTAACGGCACTCTAGCAAGGGATGGTGCCCACAACCATGCAATTATTGACCACCAATAACTTACAAATCAGCCCTGTGGCTATCCAGACTATGGTGATGGATGGTCTCAAGAGCTTGCAACTACATGGAATGCAAATGGCAGAAGTATAGCAAAAACCCCATCTGGCATATATGGAGGAAACTCCATTCCTACCTAAAAAAAGAGGAAGTAGATTTCTCAATCTGGTAGGACTAAGTCACCCAAAAAACATATTGCTCACTATTTGTCAGCTTGTATGAATACAAGGCATGAACATCTGTTAGTTTAATAATTTGTGAAAACCCTGATAAGAATGTCTTTTACTTGGTATTCAAGCCTCCTATTGGGGTTGATAACGTCTTAGAGACAGCTTGAGGAAGCCTTATATTTATACTCGAAATTACGAACAGGGGACTCTGCCCCCTCCTTGGTTTTAGGTGCAAACAAATCAATGAGTTGCTAAAGTATGGGTCCCATCAAATTACGTTTCGAGGGAAAATCGGGTCTTAAGTCCTTATCCCTCTTAAATCACCGACAAAGCCAGCCTCCTTACTATCTTAACCTTGGAACTCAATGAAGAAAGCTTTTGAAATGAGGCTTTAAGAAAATAGATTTAGAAAGAGAACAAAGAAAAAGAACCATAGTTAAACAACTAAACTATGAAGATGCAAATAAACAGGAGTAAAGAATCTAACTACAAGAAGAAGAATAATAAATTAAAGAGCATGGAGATAAGAGAGTGAATCTAATCTAAGCATACATGACATATAATGACAGAGAGAAATAATAATATGGAAATACAAGCATGGTTACGAAGAAAGAAAATGATGAGATCCTCATCAATGAGACAAAGAGATATGAGTATAAAATGGGAATAAAGATAAGAATATAACATGAGAAGAAATAAAATGGGAGAGAGGGAGAGAGAAGAAAGCTAATACTACTAATTAACATGCAATAAGATTAACAAAACTAAATATAAGAAATAAATAAAAGGAAAGAGCATAGGAAAAATTGTTATGGCAAATGAGATAGAGAGAAATAGGAAATAACTCATTAAAAAGGGGAGAGAATGATAAGTGGATGCAAGTCACCAGTAGAAGATAATAAAGGACAAGAAAAATGAATGCAACATGAAGAGGATAAGAGAGACTAAGTTATTGAATAAAATATAAAGGAAAAAAATACAGTAAGTTTGAAAGAAAGTAGAATACAAGAAGGATGAACGAAATGAGATTTAAACAACATAATAAAGGAAAAGGGAAGAGATTGAGGTATGTCTCCCTAACTAAAATAGAGAAAGATCAATAAAGGAGAGATAAATAATCGCTACATTGAAAAGACAAGAGGTGGGAGATATCTACATTATTGAATGAGTAAGAGGAAGAAGAGAAAGATACCACAAATTAAAAGAAATAGATATAATAAAAGAGAGAAAACAACCACACAATAATGAGATGAAAGATTGGGATGAGAAGAGAGAGAGGGCTTAACCTATCAAAAAAAAAAAGTTATGAGGAAACATCAATATAGCAAACTAAATGAAATGGATGCTCATGAAAGATAAAGAAAATAAATACATACTAAAGAAAAGGGGAGAAGAGGGAGATCTTCCTCTTGAAAGAAAAAAAATAAACATAACAAATTCAACGAGGGATAAATATTGCTAAGGAAAGAAGGGAGGCTATTTAATGAAGAGAATGAAAAATGATGGGGGTGTTGAAAAGAGAATATCTATACTACTAGACAAAGAAATAAAGAAGAGTAATAAATGTCATAAAACAATACAAACTAATCAAAGGGGAGATGATCATGCAATGATAAGAAGAAGGGAAAAATGGGTTTGAATATAATTAATCATGCATATTAAATACCACATTAAAGGAGAAAACAAGGAAAAATGGATAGGATCATAAATAGGGGAAAATAAAGGGAACATGTATAAAGTAGTGAAAAGAAGAATAAATGCAAGAATCAAAAAAACAAGAAATAAAAGTCATAAAACGAAGAAAAGGAAGAAGAAATCCATAACTTCTAAAAAAATAAATGCTAAGAAGATCAATGAAAAGAGGAAGAAAACAACATTTAGGCCTGGCCCCCAGGCCATGCGCTCAGAGTCGGCATCAATTCAAATTGTAAAGTTGCACAATCAATTACAAACTTTTTTGGTTTTTATCGGGGCAAGTAGAAATAGAAAGAAGAGGACCCAGAAGGTCTTATTATCTGGACCGCCTTCGGTTTACAGTGTAGTGTGCAGGAGTTCGTAGTTGTAGTTTTGGATTGAATGGTATGGTAGGATGAGGGGATTGCTCAAGTAGGCTCACCTTGGGGCTCTTCTCTGGACCTCAAGTATAAGCTTAAGCTTAAGATTAAGAGATTTTGGGCATAGCCTAGGCACAAGATTAAGAGAACTTGAGCAGAGTTTCGACTCAAGATTTAGGAAGGTTGAACCTTTTGCCTAAGGTAAAAATGGCTATTTATAGGCGAAATGAACCCATGACAGTCAGAATGAGAACTTTAATGACACTTGGATTGACACTAGCACTAGTTGGAATGGCACCAGTGCTGGTTGAAATGGCGTCATGCCATTAATGTTGTAATAATGACAAATTATTCATTAATGTGAGTTTTGTACAAATTGTAAGAATCTGGTGCCATTACGGCGGTATTTTGACTGCCTTCAAACACTGTTCAAGAAACGTGTCGCGTTCTGGTGGCTCCGATTTGAGTCAGATGGACCAATCACAGCTTAAAGCTATTCCAACTTGCACCAGTGGCATTTGGATTACCGTCAGATTTCATTTTTCTCACCATTTTAGTTGTACATTCATCTAATCGTCATCCAATGAGAGTTTGACAACCTCATTGTGTACTAACGTCTGACATTTCAGTACGGGCTTGTCATGTCGACGGGTAAGGACTAACATGTCAGCCTCTCGCTTCAGTCACATCGGCCACGCTGTGTCCCGTCTGGTGAAGGCCTCTAGACCTAGCGCAGGTGGAAATGGGGTCGGTGGCATTAACATTACCGCCAAGCTTCTCGATCATGTTGCAGCTCGAAAAGGGAGGCCTGAGGCTTGGCGCCATTTGGCCTCGCGCTGGCACTAATGGGAATGGTACCAATAATTTGGTCTCCCGGGTAGCTAAGATGCTTTTGGTATATCATCGTTGGACTTTTGATAGGGCTTTGGTGACCGTTGAGGTAACATCAGAGCCTTTCCTGCTGAATGCTTCATGATCAAGTCATTTTTGGGTCTTGCCTTGTTTTGCCTCTTGACACATTTGGTCCCACTGGAGCAATAAGGGTTTGGTGGAGACTAGGTTTACGAAGAAGGGGTCCTGGTGGGGTAAATGGTTTAAAATACTTGGGTGGTTTGCCTGAGACATTTCAACCTATCCATAACCTTTCCAGTTGAGATCGGGTGTCTACACCTTCCGTGCATGGTTTTATAATGTCTAGAGGGATACCCTCTTGCATGAATTGATGGATACTAAACAAAGACCAAATGAGTTTGTCATCTAGTTCATCATAAGATGGCAAAATCTCAATCTCAACCGAAGGACTCCAATGGAGGAATGACAAGCTATTCAATTGTCTATTAGGAGCAAGTCGAGATCATCATCACACTTTGAAGCAACTTTACCCATTAACTTCAATGACATGAGAATGTCAGCTATAAATATTGAGTGTCCTCCCTACAAATGAGTGTCATTTAAACATGTCTTTGTCAGCAGAAATATCCATTGTGAAAATTCAAACCTCAACCAACAAAGGCAGCCATGGATACCTGATGATTGACATGGAGGGAAAACATAACCAAAATAATAAATTGCGGCAATTGCTAAAGGTAGGTGTTTAGGACGTTTTTTGACATTACCTAAACCACACCTTACTCTATTTTTGGAAAAACTAGCCCCACTTCAACAACTTCAACACAAACTTAAGACAAACTAGGCCCTCGAGCAAGATACTAAGTATTGAGCCTACAATATATCACTCAATACTAGGACAGTCGTGTGGTCCAAGGGTCCCAAATATAATTTGCACCCCAGTATTCTTTATTAATGGTGAACCTTCTCCTTACATATACTCTAAGTGCACTCTGGTTGACCTCACTTCATAGACTCTACTTCAGTGTGCTTTGGTGCATAAAAGATATACATTGAAAGATATATTCTAATGTATATGTCTTTAGCACTTTCTCATAGTGCACTATGGTCCATAACAAATTTTCCCTTGTTAGTCAAGTTTTAAAGTACTAGAACTAACATTATATGTTTTGGATAAAGAAATATCAGAAATCTAATAAGTATGTCGATCATTTTGGCATATAAAGCTGAGGTAATATATATATATTACTAATACTTTGCTAGAAGTATAAGTTGGACTCTTCCCATAGCTAAATCGTTTGTATTGGAGGTATACAACACTAAAATATCCTCCTCCCTCCCGCTCCCTTCCTCCCCCCCAATTTTTACATGTAAGCATTACCCTATTGAAAAAATGACAGGATAAGGATGAAGTCCCCCCCCCCTCTGCCCAATTTTTACATGTAAGCATTACCCTACTAAAAAAATGACAGGATAAGGATGAAGTCCTCCCCCCCACCCACCCATCCCAAAACTTTGCAAGAAGACCCCAAAACTTAGCAAGAAGATTGTGGCCTCAAGAGGGGTTGTATATGTTGACATGTATCTTAAAATACTCAACACATGGAAACACACTATCTCGGTGAGGTATGGAGCCTAACTATCACACTGCCCATTATGCCACTACAGTGCAACTACCAAGCACATCAATAGACCACGAAAAAGGAGCTCTCCAACATATACATACAAACGACCACACCCACATAAGGCAGGTGACTGGTGGTGAATGTGTACACAAGCAATAGTTACCTCTTGATTAAGTCGAGGGAAAATGGCTTTGACTTCGTCTTTGAAGAAAGGGATGCCTCATCCTCCCATTTCCTCTTTTATGGTGAGAACCATATGTGTTCCCATCAAACCAGCTAGTTAGCAGTCTCCAACATGAATTATGTTTTTGCTTGTTTCCATCCCATTGTATCTTCTTTCTTTGTTGGAAAGCTCCCCACATATGAAAGTGCACACATCATGGACATGCTAATTGTAATCCTGGTGCGAAGGCCTTGAGTATGATGATCAGTGAACCACGACTTAATTGCTATTGGATATCGTCCTGGGGAAGAAGGGGAAGATTGGAACGTCTCTGGTCCATCAATTGCTATCGATATCGTCGTGGGGAAGAAGGGAAAGATTGGAAAGTCTTTGACCCATCCTTCACGAGAGAAGGTGCAGGGCCCAAAACAAAAGGACTTGTTTCCGTCAAGTTACCTGAAAGCTCGATTACTACTAACTGATACTGGTCAACAATTACCTAGGAAGAAGTGTGCTTCCTCTCACTCATTCCCAATCACTAACACCCTAAGTTGAGCATATAACAATTACAAGGCTGTTTTGAAACCTCACGTTACTGAGCGTTGTTCAACAACAACCTCCTCTGGTGCGAATTTTGTGAGTCCCATCATGTTTATCCCAACTCCCTGTGTCATACACAAAAACTACCCTAGTATGGGATGGCTATGGGTTCTAAGCTCTACGTAAAGATAAGGGAGGGTATAGACCATAGTTCAAGCCTTCAGTAAGCGACTAATTGGGCTGAGAATAAGCCAGTGTAGGTCATCCATTATTCTTATCTTTGAAAACTACCACAGTGTAGGATGACTATAGGTTATGCAAGTTTAAGGGGGTATGGACTATACTCAAGCCTTCAGCAAGAGACTAGTTGGACTGATACTTATATCTACACTAAGAGGGGTCAAGCTAATATAGGCCGTCCATTATATTTATCTTTGAAATCTACCCTAGTGCGGGATGACTATATGTTCTAAGCTCTATGCAAGCATATGGGGGTTATAGACTATAGTTCAAGTCTTCAACGAGCGACTAGCTGGATCAATAATTATATTTACACTATAAGGAGTCAAGCCAATGTAGGTCCTCCATTATATTTACCTTTGAAAACTACCACAGTGTGGGATGACTATAGGGTCTACGCTCTACACAACATAAGGGGGATATAGACTATAGTTTAAGCCTTCAGCAAGCGATTAACTGGGGTGATAGTTATATTTATGCTAAGAGGTGTCAAATCGATGCAGGTCTTCCATTATATTTACCTTTGAAAACCACCCCAGTGTGGGATGGCTATAGGTTCTAGGCTCTGCACAAGTATAAATGGGTCTGAACTATAATTCAAGCCTTCAGTGTGCAATGAACTGAATTGATAATTATATCTACACTAAGAGGGATCAATTTATTTTCCTTCAATTTTAGTTTATTTTCCTTTCTTTTATTGTTATGTTGTTTTCTTTGTTTCTTAATGGATTTTGTGTGATTTTACATCGGCTTTGCTGCCAGAGAGGGCTGGTCTTTTGAGAATAGGATATATCTTTGAACCATAATTTGATAGATCCCCCAATTCTTTATTAAATTTTAATTGTTCAGTTTAAAGCATAAGTTTGGGTGAGGTTTCTTCTGATATCTCATTAGATTTGTGTCGTAATTAGTTTGATACCCACTATGGGGCACGTCAAGGTTGAGGTCAAGCACACGTAAGCAAAACCTGATCCTTGAACTCCATTCTATGACCTATTTTTGAAAAACCAAGAAACCTAGTCTCAATGTACAACATAAATCTGAATCCAAAAAGGGTAGAAATGAAACGACGAGAGCAATATTGTAGAACAAAAACTATGTGACGACACATAATGAGTTGTTAGAAAGTTCTTGGGCTTGCCATCCAATGACACACTCTACATCATAGGAGAGAGCTTGGCCTGCGACAAAAAGTGTGTCACAAGTCTGAAACAGGCCCGGTTCACCCCCAATTGAGCCTAGTTCAACTCCCTATGGCAGTTTTTGGGGGTAGATTTCTTCCTGCATTTTATATTTTCATATTTATTTAAAGTGAAATTTATTTAGAGTTAGAGTTTTCTTGTTTTATTTCCTCTTGTTACATGTTGTGTCACACTTTTCACCCACATGCACCCGTATGTTGCTTTCTACAACTTTGCACACAATTATTTCTCAAAGGCAAAGTATAGAATGAGACCATTTACTTTTTATACAAAGTAGACACAATAATCTTGACCATTGAATGTAAAGTTGGGTGGCGTCAATTATTCCTTTGACCAAGCTCAAACTTCAAAAGAAATTTTCTCGAACTTTGTGACACATCCAAGCTATCAAATTTCACATCAAATGGTTGTCAGGAATTGTGACCACCTTGTATAAAAGGTAATTGGTCTCATTGTATACAATCCTTTTCTCAAAAATGAAATGTCAAATATTTCGAAACCCTCCCAGAGTCAGCATTAACATTGAGAGAGGTACCTAATGGTTGGAAGCCAGAGACGATTGGGGAACACACAACTTTAACTGTGAACAACCCTCCGTAATTCTCTACACCAACGCACCCCACACATAGTAAGACTTGTTTGGTTCCTTGAATAGGTGGCCAGGACATATGTGGGTACCTATTTAGATATAACCATGTTCAAATTGTACTAGCTAGGAACCCTTCCTAACCTGAACCTACTTAAAGAAGGCTAGGGAAAATCTTCTCACATATTTTTGAGTAGTGCTTTGCTAAGTCTAATAATCACTTGATTTGCTAGTATTTGGTCTAGTCTGTCAGTATTAGGTGTCATGGGTCACGATTGAGCCAAAGTTGGGTATGATCGTACTACCTCCCATCCGAGGTCTAAGACACTAGATTAGTTTAAGAGGCACCACCAAGGTGCTTCTCTAACCCATAGAACCACAACTAGAAGTCTAGGTCTCCAAGTTAATGGCCCTCAAGGCTATGGATTAGGAATTGCGGACCACTAAGTCATAGGGACCCGTAGCACCTTGAAAATTAAGGGAATTAGAGTAGAGCAATCCTTCAAGACATGAGGATCAGACTTAAGTTTAGTTGGCATTGTTCAAGTAGGCCAGATTTTCAAATTCCTTAAACTCTTGGGTCAGCAGACTTGAGCCAAGTAAACCATGGTGGTTGGTTACAACTCCATCATTATGGCCTTAATAATCATCGAATTAAGGGTCAAGTGGACCTAGACTCATAACTAGGGGTAGCTCCCCCATCCACCTTAACACCAATAAGAGTCAAGGTTCTGACCTAAGTCAATTCTATGCAAAACCTAAGTTGCATACATTCCTATAATATCTAATGAACTAGGAATATAGGATTCCGCCTCCTAGCCAGTATAGGCTAGTTAGATCAGAAGGTCAAACACTTGGTCAACTTCAGCTAGTTGGCTCAAACTAAGTTAACCATGGTAGCCAACTATTAGTTAGAGAACCAATATAGGAACTACCTACTAAGAATAGAGCACCTATCCAGGGGTCTGGTTCATGAAATCAGCATTTGAGTCTAGGCTCGCCTCGAGGGGTTACGCCTTCTAGTAATAGTCATGGGCCTTGTGCCTTTTTTGCGTCTAATATTGTCAAAAGGAGTGATCCCAACTGTAGGAGTAGACCATCCAACTAAGGGCAGGAGCAACTAGATCCAGTTAATCAAGGTTGAATCATTTCCCTAGGAGGATGACCCCACTTAAGTAGGACAAGAAGAAGAATCCCTAAATATAAATATGGGTAAGGGCACGACTCCATTAATTTAGGCATCCCAATATCATGAAGACACAATTGGGGTAGTCCCATCCAACAAATCGATAAAGGCAGTCTCATTTAATAATGAAAATACAATAGAGGCACTAGTTGAGGTCATGATCTCATGTAATGACCCCCAACATGCCACAACATCATCTTGTATTAACTCCACAGTTCTTCCCGAGTCAAAGTCTAAACTAGACTCAAGCACTACAACTAAGCTTAGTATGGAGTTAATCCCTCAAGAATAACTCGAGATTTCAATTAAAAAAGACTATCAAAAAATAGAATGATCACTCATCTCTTTTAATAGCCAAGTGAGGCATTCACACATCGCTTAGGCACAATACTCTAGGGTAGTAACCCATGTGGAATCATAAAAAATATTTATCTTTTATCAAGGAAAAACCCAATGAACTTCACCATTCAAGCATGAGACTGAAGGATTAGGAACTGAAAGTTATTTCCTAGGTCTAAATTTCAAGGTTTGAGTGAAATAGGTTGAATGGGATTCAAAGAGGATTTAGCAATCATCATTGTGGGGATGTTGGATATCAAGCCTGGGGCAAGAGAAACTCGAAATTAACCAAGATTAGAACTTCCTTACCACATCAAGAATAAAAAAGATGACTAATTTCCTGAGGGGATACAAGGAAATTTTAACCTAGTTTAGGGTGAAATGGCATCATAATAGAGGAACGGCCAATTTTTAAGCAAGTCAAAATGAAAAAGAAGACCCATCTCTAAGCAAAAGTCAAAAGGGAAAAAGTTGCCCATGATTTCAAGGATAAAAGCCTCAACCACGTAATGAAATCAAATCATATGGTAGACAAAAGAAAAATAGAAAAAATAAATAAAAAAGTAAGTTCTCTGATCAGAAAGTTCAAATGGAACCCCGAGCATTGAAAAAAAAGGGCCAAAAGGTTGAAAATTCAAAAGGAACCCCATGCGAGCGGTAACCAAAAATTCCAAAAGCTAAAGAGGCTTACAAAACCCAAAGAAAAATGCTCAAAATTTCCTAAAAATTTAAAAAAAACGATAAAATACTTAGAGAGAAATGAGGAAACCACAAGTTTTAATCCAAGTGCGTAAAGCGTAAAATCGGGGGCATTAGTATGAGAGATCATAGTTAAAAAGCTCCCCACGTGAATCTGAAGGATCTCAACCTTCTGAAAATGTTTCACTAAGATGCACCACAGTGGCATGAGCCTAAACTATTGTTCACTCTCAAAAGCATTTTCCAAAAATCTTTCAAAACATCTAACCTTAGATGACGTAAAAGATCGGCGTATTTCAAAGTCAAAATGTCTAACCTTGTATTACATAAAAGGTCGGGTGTATTTTTCCTCAGAATGACGTTAGAGTGCTATTTCACATCCTCAGTATGATGTTAAAGTGCTAAATCATGTCCTCAGTATGACATGAAAGTGCTAGTTTCCGCCATTAGACTGACATTAAAGTGCTAGTTCGCATCCTTTGTATGAGGCTAAAGTGCTAGTTCTTGGCATTAGTATGACGTTGAAGTGCTAGTTTACATATGACGCTGAAGTGCTAGTTTACATCCTCAGTATGATGTTAAAGTGTTAGTTCCATCGTAGGCATGACGTGAAACTATGAAAATGTCCATCGCTACATGATGTAGAACTGCTTATGGCTATATGAGCTAAAACTATTGACCTCGTTGTTTTTCAAGATCTCCCTCTTTTTAGGATTTCATACTTTGTATCTGGTGATTTCAAAAACCTTAATTTCTTTGTTAAAATCGTAATGGTTTTTTATTTCAAAAATTTCTCCCATTTTCAAAATTTTGTTCGAAATATTAAAAAATTTAAAGGAGTGAAGGGTTCACCCGAGATTGTTTGATTGAGAAGCTAGTGCTGGGAGATGAGGACACAATGATGTGGATAAAAAAGTTTGAACCCAAGATCCTGGAGAATTCTGAACCACAGAAGTTCAAACCAGACCATCTTAGGTATAAACCTCACGCCAAAACTCACAATATTATAAAAATCTAAAAAGGACAAGGAAACTGTAGAAAAGTAGCCAAATTCAAGAATTAAAAAATTCAAAAATTGAGAAATTAAAAGCAAGTGGCATGGCCAAAAAATCTAGTTTGGAGTTCGATGGCCACAAATGCGCAAAAACTTCTTAAGAAAAACTCTTGTAAAAAACCGTAGGAGCAAAATGGATGCTTCAAAAATGGATTGGTGTGCCCTCTATAATTGTGTATCAAGAACACTTACAAAATAAAAAATTGATGGTAGGTATCTACCTCTCTGCCACCCAAGTGTTCCTCGAAGAACAAGGTGCATCAAAGAGAGGCAACTATAGACACCCAATTTGAAAGTGGTTAGTTTCCTTATTTCCTAAAAACCCTGAAATTCAAAAATCTATTCCCTAAACCATAAGGACCACATCGTGACTTGTAGCTCTAGGACCTTAGACAAACCTGATTTCGCATCCCAAAAAGGCATCAAGAATTTTATTGGACTTGAGACCCCAAGATCCTGGAATAATTTGAGGGAGGCTGAGTCCTAAGGACGCGAGGCATGTTGTTGGCCTCATAGAGCTCTACAACACGCTTGGCATTGCAAATATGTTTTCACCTGAAAAAATTCAGGATTTAATTTAGATCTTGGGGAAAATTAATTTTAAAATAAGGTTATAGAGATTTTCATTTATTTTGATGCTTTTAGTAGTACCATTTGACCAAGTCAAATCCTATCAAGCCTTGAGAACCTAATCCTACTCAAAGTAGGGCTCTTAATCTCAGGGAAATATTCCTTATAAGATACCTAGACCCAAGTCACCCCTCAATTTCTCATAATTTATAACCAAAAAAAGAAATCTTAGAAAAATCTACATATTCCGAGAAAAATACTTAAAAATCCCTTGGGCTAGCCTAAACCCTAGAAACTCTAGCCTAAACTAGAACTAGGAAACCCTAGAAAATCCTAGGTGATATCCTACCCAATTCTCTACAATTATCAAGCCTAAATTTTAATCCTAAATTTAAAAACCCTAAATGAATATGCCCTAGGTATTTATCATTCAATCAAAACTTTGGGGGTCGAAGTTGCAGGCATTTCAACCACTAATGTAAACTGTGCCACCAACTCTACATGCCAGGCCAGAGGACCAAATTCCAACCCTAAGATGAATATGCCTTAAGTATTTATCATTCAATCAAAAGCAAGGGGGGTCGAAGATGAAGGCATTTCAACCGCTAATGTAAAATGTGCCACCAACTCTACGTGCCAGACCAGATGACCAAATTCCAATTAAGCCTTTATTTTCCTTAAATTTTAGTTTATTTTCCTTTCTTTTATTTCTCTCATGTTTTCTTAGTTTCTTGATGGATATCATGTGATTTTAAGCTGGCTCAGTCGGTAGTTCTTAGAGAAGGTTGGTCTTTCGAAATCAGGATCTGTCTTTAAACTATAATTTCACAAACCCCACATTTCTCTATTGAATTTTAATTGTTTACCTTAGAGTATAAATCTGGGTGAGGTTTCATCTAAGATCTTGCTAGATTTGCACTATAAACATTAGAAAAAAAAATAGTGAAGTAGATAAGCTGACTAATTGGTGAGTACGTTGAGAGAAGATTATGGTGAGAGTTTTTTCGATTTTGTTTTTGCAGATTTTCTTACAGAAGAATAATAGTGGTGTACCTTTCCCCTTGTGATGAATAAAATTTTAATAGAGTTCATTTAAAAAACTAAAAGTAATATATCCGGAATGATAAGTTTCTTTTGGTTAAAGTCAGACCAAAAGATATTGAAGATACAAAGGAAAGCGTCATGGTAGGTTATGACCTTTGTATAAAGGGTGAGGTTAGTATAACATGTCTCAACCTTATGCTATTAAAGGTGTACCTCAAAACTATGTTGAAAACGCAGTTTTGGTACCGCAAAACTTTGCAATGATATGGACTGTCCAGATAATTTGTTAGAAGATGAACTAGTTTTAGGATTAGGAATCCCCATTTTTTCATGTCTATAAATCTCGAGGTTAAGATGACTGATTTGAGGGGGTTTTCCAGCATAGGAATAACCCTCTCTAGTGGATTTTTTAAGTGCACATTAGACACCTAATGGTAGCATAATTGTGGCTTGCTCTTTAGCATTGAGTGCATTCATTGTAAGACACGGTTTTTATGAGTCCGCTAACTCATATGTAGATATGCATCCTCTCGTCGTGATCCATTATTGAGAAGGATTTTAGACTTAATTTTTTAGGAATGTGTAATCTCTGACATATTATTAATATGTAAAAGATAAATGTTTAAAACTAAAAGTTAGTTAAAAGTTAGGTGCACATTAGACACCTAATGGTAGCATAATTGTGGCTTGCTCTTTAGCATTGAGTGCATTCATTGAAAGACACGGTTTTTATGAGTCCGCTAACTCATATGTAGATATGCATCCTCTTGTCGTGATCCATTATTGAGATGGATTTTAGACTTAATTTTTTAGGAATGTGTAATCTCTGACATATTATTAATATGTAAAAGATAAATGTTTAAAACTAAAAGTTAGAGTTTTTTTAAGAATATTTTTTGACCCTTGGTTTTTGTTTTTTTTTGGAGGGCCACCACTTTACATCCATCTTTAATATGGATGATCGGTGTGTCAGAGGATGCAAATGTAGAATTACACCCCAGACACATAATTTACTTTGGCTTTATTACATCCTTTTTCCAGGTAGCCTACTTTTGAATGTCAACAAATTTTTATGTATCTTTTGGGTCCTTTGTTTAGCATGAAATCCATCTACTTTATCCCTTTCAAGGGGGGCTACTCTTGAGCATCAACAAATTTTTATATTTCATTTTGGTTCGACCATCTCTTTTGAAGTTACTGATGGAAAAGTGATGGGATTGTCTTCAAAGAGACCATTTATCTTTGTATATAGAGGTCCAATTATTCTTGTCCCTTAAATTTCAAAATAAATAGTTGTAAGAGTATCATTGAATAGACACAAAGTTCAAAAAAAAAATTCTCACCCCAAGCCATCCAATTACAAAAGATAAAATGTCTATTTGTAGACAATCCCAAAAAGGATCTAACTTTTACTCATGAGAAGATCCCAAAAGTGAAAACTAGGCAACATATCATTAAACATTGAATCTTGGATGCAACTCTCGCCTTCTCTTAGGAATATGTCCAGCTTTTGAAGCTAAATCTTTCTTTTATGGGCTTAAAGCCCGTGCAATCTAGACCAGTGTTTCAAAATCAGAATTATTCTTCAACTCAGGATTTGACTTGGATTGACTCATTCAACTCGGGAGATTTGGACTAACTATATTTCACAAAAAAAATTAAAGAAAAGGCTACAATTGGAGAAGGTGATTTCAAGATTTTTGAGAAAAAGTAGGAATGGAAATACCCCTTCTTCTTTTTTTTCGTTGACTCAATGGGGAGATAGCCCCTTATCTTGGTACTGGTAGGAATTGAGCCTAGGATCCAGCATTGCAAACCAATCCAAACACGCTAACACGGACTTGTTTCCTCGATGTTTGCCTATTTTATAAGAGGTGTAATGAGAGTGGAGACCATTTGTTCCTTCATTGCCCATTTACATATGACATTTAATATTGGTTGTTTAAAAAAATAGGTATTGTAGGTCCTTTGTCTCAAAGTTATACTCGACTTATTGAGTACTTGACATTCCATGTGTTACCAAAAATACGCAGTCTAATTTTTTAGATGGAGAGGGCAGCAATTCTATGGGAAGTGTGGCTAGATAAGAATAGACGGGTCTTTGAAGGTGTTTCATTGGAATCTTCAATGATTCAAAGGAGGGTTCAACACACTTTGTGGGGTTGGTTTTGAATCACAAAGGAATGATTTGATAATTCATAAGTGGCTATAGAAGTTAACATGCATAACCGTATGATGCAAAGAGTAATCAAAGTGAGGCCAAAAGTTTGATGGGAGGCACTGGAAGATGGTAGTATCAAATTGAACTTTAATGGTAGCTCGTTGGGTAACTCAAGACCAGCTAAGGTGGGGGGAGTAATGAGAGATTCTAAGGGGGATGTTATTCTGTGTTTTGATGGCCCTTGTGGTGAAAAACTGCAAATGAAGTGGAAATCGTAGCGGTTTTGTAAGGGATGAAAATACTGAAGGATAGGGGATTTCAGTAGCCGTGTGTTATTAAGGGTGATTATTTGAATGTTATTAACTGGTGTAATAATATTTCAACACCCATATGGAGACTTGGATTGATTTGGTTGGCTTTGTTGGAGATTGGAAATGGTTTGCATGCCACTTACTGTGTTTATAGAGAAGCCAATGATGTGGCGGATTCTTGTGCAAAAACAGGAGTTGCCTTACAACCCTTAATTATTTCGGGTGTTTTTTTTTGTTTAATTTTATTGTAATCCATTTTTGAGCAATAAAATTATGGAATTTTGTTGAAAAAAGAAAAAGAACCCTCGTTGACATACTGATTTGGCTTGGGCAAATTCGAGTTAGATCAACGATTTTTTGGTGTTTTCAAGATGGATCGTTGTTTTCTTACTCTAGACAGAAAATAAAGATAATGTGTAGGGCTAGTAACGGTTTGGGCTCCCCGACCCAGAAAAACTAGAGCTTGGTCTAGAAAATGTAGCCCAAGGGCTAAACCGGGACTGAGCTAGGGCGACAATAGGACTAGCCTGGCCTGGTCCTTTACTCCTTTAAATGTTTTTCTTTTCTTTTTTTCCCCCTTAAGTCTATTACGTGTTATCTGGAGTTGGAAGGCTAGGATAGGGCCAGCCATATAAGGGCTGGTCTCAGCTTTGCCCCGGCCCATTGCTAGCTTTGTAAATTCATACCGTACACCTTGTAAATATTATTTAATGGCCTCGTCCGACTGTTACCGCTACATACAGAGGAGAGGAATTCGTGTTAGACAAGAGAAGGATACCATCTTGATCTTATGCATGCGAAGATAAGTTCGCTGCTCCGCTAAACTTTTTCCTTTAAGTTAATGAGGAAGAACATACAATGAGAAAACTATGTCTCACAAGAGCTTGTGAATACTCAAATTCTGATTTTTTTGTGTGTGAAAGATATAGGGCTGCAAATCATCAAGTGCTAACCAATTAAACCCATACTCTTTTTCTAACTTCCGAGTTATGATTGGATCCGGTGTATTAGTACTGGCATGACTGCATCCCAAATTCTCATTTTTAACACTGAAAATAAAAAAAAGGAAGAAGTGGTCATGTATTCTAAAATTTTATATATTCATCATCTTTGTCCTAATTATTTAGGATCGGCTATATTCTAAATTTTTATATATATATATATTTTGGGTAGTTCAAATGTGAGAAATGGACTTGAGATGTAGTATCGCTAAATATTAGCTACTAAACACCAAAGCCCAAACCTAATACTTCTAATACATTTTTCTTGGGCTCATAGGATTTAAGAAACACTTGTAGAGAGACAAAATGAAGGCCAAGAGGCGATAAGCCCATTAGGCCCGGAATGAGCAAATAAGAACTAATTTTCCAATACAATTTCCACAGACCTTATGTTTTTTATCTACATTTGGAGAGAGAGAGAGAGAGAAAAAATGGGGTACCCGGTCCTTAGAAGAAGAAGGGCCGTTCTTTTATCCACGCTAATAATGCTTCTCATGGCGACTTCCATTTCCACCTTAATATTTAGAACCCGCCTCGTTTCTCCCTCCAAATCTCTTCCCTGCCCTCTCTGGTCTTCCTCTTTCTCTCTCTGCCGCTCCAAAAGTTCTCTTTCTCTCTCTTCACGCCAGTACAAAGCCTTTTGCCCTGCGCCTTCTTCTCCTTCTCGTTCTTCTTCTTATTCTTGTGTCCGCGGCTCGAAGCTTCCATCAATGGCGGCGACGGTTAACGTTGAGAATCCATTGTTGAGTGATTTCACCTTTCCTCCGTTTGACGTGGTTGAAGCCAAGCATGTGAGGCCTGGAATGAGGACACTTTTGAAACAACTGGTATTCGAATTCACTGATTGTTATTTCCAATATTCTTTCTTTTCATTTTTGATGGATTTTGGGCTTATGTTTAGACTGATTACCACAGGACTTGTACAGTGAAACTGTTTCAGATATGTGTGTGTTCCTGATTGGTAATGTGTGTGATATTGTGCTTTTTGTTTTTTTAGGGCACGAAAATACTTTCCAAGAAATATTTTCACGTGGAAAAACTCTCTCGTGTTATTAGGTATATGAATATTTTCACACCAACCGGCTGCCAATTGATGTAAAAACAACACACTAGGATAGAATAATGTGAAAAAACTCTCACATATAATTACATGAGGGTTGTTTTTTTTACGCATGCCAAACATATTAAATGGTTTTACTAATCCCAATTATTGCATAGATATTGGTTTGCATTGTAAAAAAGATGCTCATTTTATCTGGAATCCAGTTCATTGTCTGGATTGGAAACTGTATGATTGATTGGTAGAGGATGAACTGTTGTTGCTTGAATTTAAAATCTCTCTCCCCCTCCTCTTATGCAATAAAAGCTCTTATCGATTCACCTCTTTTGTATTTTTTTGGTTCATTTTCATTTTTCTGTTTGTTTGTGTGTGATCCCAACTTGCCAAACAGAAAAGAAACAAGAGTAAAATGAGAAGAAAAGGGCGGTGATCATGGGTGGGACAGGTTGTTGTTTGAATCCAATACTTGAGCTTGCCTGGATATATCAAAGGATAACCTATACCCATTATCAATGTTGATGCACCGAATTATTTGTGTTGTTGGAGGAGAATGCAAAAGTAGAATATAAAGTTTAGTGAGTAGAAAATAATCCGTATGTTTCTTTCTTTTTTCTTTTAAAATTTTTTAGCTGGTTCTGGTCTTCCCTCAATTTAGTCACCATTTCTATGTATTTAATCATCTGGCGCCATGTGCTATTGTCATTTGCATTCTCTAGTTGAACCTAGATTTCCATATATACTGTTAAACTATGCCAAGCATGAATGTCTGCAGTATATAATGGGTACAAAATGGTTTTAGTCGTTACTCTTAGTGAGAAGCACTCAGTGTTTTAAAATACGGGATGCGGCCAAAGCGGTTGGGGGGTCGATGCGGAGATGCGGCTCGATGCTGGTGCATAGCGGCGATGAGGTCAATAAATATAAAAAATTCTAAAAAATCTAAAAAAATAGGTTAATGCATAGAAAAAAATATGGAGGTGATATATATGATAGTAGGTATTTAGTTTATTCATTAACTCCGAAAGTATTAGCTGTTGAAGATTATGTATGCACTATCTCCTGATACAAGCTAGAAACTAGCTTCATAAAACATTCAACAATCAACAACCATAAGCACAAATCTGCAACCACAAAATTCAATTGATCCAATTAAAGGCATGGATGTGGCTGAAAAATGTTGGTTGGGTGGTTTAATCATCCCCAAACCCTTTCCCCCCATTTTTGAAGGTCAAAATGACCTTATTACCCCTGCCCGAGAGGTACAGTTTAGAAAAAAATTGGCGGAAGATTATGTGGCTTGATGTGGTGAGATTGGCTCTGATGCGTAGATATGCAGGTGCATCGCTCCAAACTGCATATGTGGGGATTTGCGATGCGCTGCCCAGCGATAGATGTGGCTGCATTTTAAAACACTGGAAGCACCCAATAGCCTCCTCAGTCCTTGGTTCAAAAGTACTTTCTTTTACATATCAAAGGAAAAATTAAAGTCTTTCCGAATTTACTTTGGCAATAAAATACATAGCCACTCCCCAAACTCTTGTCATATGCATTGAATCACATAAAGTGAATGTTCAGGTATCTACATATCCTAGGCGGCCAGGGGCCTTTCCCACCCACATAGGGGGCTAGGCAAGGTTCCAAGAAGTTATGTTCCCAGTCAACCGCCTAATCTGCGTCTTGTGCCCTTCAGCGAGAGGGTGGAAATTTGCACTCCGCTGTGGCAAAAATCCTCTTTTCTCTCCCCTTTGAGAGGGTAAAGGGTTTATGGAGGCATTGCAACCCCCCAAAACCTGTGTTCTGGTACTTGAGAGAGAAAAACTCCCAAAACAAAGATTTTTTGAGATATTTTTGAATATTGAAATTTTTTTTCAAAGTTTTTGATTTCTTGCGAAATCGTGAAGTAAACCTGTACTTTTTGTGGGTTGATTTGGTTGTGAAAGAAGCCTTTGACTTTCACCGATCACCGATTCAACTAACATCTAGTGCATATTAAGAGGTTAAATCTTTTTATTTATGGTTTATATGATATTCATAAATGTATGGTTGAGGTTTTTTTTTTCCTTGTTTGGTCTTTATTCTTGTAAATTATCCCAAGTTACATTCCTGCCCTGCAATTCCTAAATGGACCACCTAGTGAACTACATTCCCTCCCTGCAGCCTAGGTGGCTTGGACGCCGAGCTGCCTGGGCAGTCGAATCCGCATTTTTCAACATTGTTATTTAGGAGAAGTCCTTTGTAGGATTATGTGGCTAAGCATATCAGGCAGCTAGTTGGAACTTGTAAACTCAAGCTGTGATGGAACTAAGAGGAATTTATAGTACGACAGTAGCTTATTCTCATTCATTTTGTCTGAAAGTTGTTAACTGCAACTGCCATAGTTAGAATGGTAACTAGACTATTGACTGATAGATTTGAGAAAGCAAATAGTATTTCTTCACCCATTCTTCATGGTAAGTATGAAATATATGACTAAAGATCAGAATAGAAAGAAATAAAGACTTGTCATCCTCATCCATTAACCATGCATTTCGAATCGAACAAAGTGTATTGCAATGATAGTGCTCAGATTTTTAACTTAAAAACATCAAACTTGCTCATAACATGCCTCTCTAACTACAGTATTTTAAAATGTTTTTCTTTGTAATTGAATATCATTGCAGTTTCCATACTTATCATATTCGTTTTTGCCATCCGATCCTATATAGATATGCTGGGCTCATTTTTAGATTCAGCTCATCTCGTCTCAACATTTCTTTTCGACCTCTCCTATCCACCTTCTCTCTTTGATGCATATTTCTCCATTTCTTTGGGCTCATTTTGAGCTCAGTTACACATAAACTTGTCTCACTAGTGTATAGTTACTTATAGTAAGTAAGTGAATAAATAAATAAATAGATAAATAGATAGATAGAAAAATAAATAAATTAATAAAGAGTGTTGGGTTATTTATCACTGGGGGGAGGTCTCTATAAGTTATCAATTTAAAAAAATCAAAAGTAAGGCACACCTCTAATTTTTGCTAAATATATATTTTGGATTCTGAAAACCATTCTGGTGGCCAAGAAATCTATTTTCACCCCTACTTATGAAATTGAAATCTACGAAGATGGTGTAGATCGAGCAGATCTATAAACACTTATTTTTAAAAATAGATGGTCTAGATAATGTGTTACAAAATGTGCTATTTTTAGGATTTGAAATACACTTTTTTGCAGAGCCATACATCTCGAGGTCAAGATGACAATTGTAGGGTTTTTCAACATCGGAGCAACCTTTCCAGATAGATTTTTGAGGTGCACCATACTTCTATTGTATAAAGTTGACACCTTATATAAATCTTTTCCTTTATCCCTTTCTATTTCTTGAGGATTTATGTGCACTCTCCGTGTTGGCATATTACCTATTTTATTTGAACAGAACAGAATGCAATGTAATGGTGGGAGTGAAAAAGGGCAATCTTTATTGTTTGAAATGAATATACAAGAAACACAAGTTCTACTCTGACTTTTATGCATCGATGATTCAACACTTAAAAATGTGTAGAATACTGTGTTTTTTTCTATATGTGGAAACTGATTGTTACAAGTTTCTTTTTTTTTCTTTCAAACAATAAAACATTAGTCCCTGAGTTCGTAAAGGAAAGGAAAATTGAGATCCTTCACATCTGATCTATCTTAGCTAGCATATCATTGTTGCTTTATAAACTGTGAGATGAATGTATGTGCTTTTATAAAGGGGAACCTGGAAGATTTAAGGAAGTTGAGGTTGCCCTTCCTAGCTACTAAATTCTATGCACTCATTTACCATGGTTATCAGGTCTCTTTCAAGTTCTTTCCTAGCAAAAAGCCCAATTTTGTGAATGAGCTCATCTGCTTCCCTTTGGATGGAATTTCTCTAAATTCTTGAAAGGCATTCATCATACGATTAAGTGGCTCGTCTGGTTCCCTTTGGATGTAATTTCTCTATATTCTTGAAAGGCATTCATCATATGATTGTCTGGAGGCATTACCTTGCCAGGTCATTTTATTTGGATTGTCATTGACTGATTTATTGTTATTGTGATTTGATGAGTCAACATTTTTTACTGGAAGTGTTTTGGATGCCTAAACATTCTCTCGTTCATTATGCTTTACTCTTTAGGGGCAGGTTTTTTGCTCATGTATTTTGGTATCTGAGTTCTCTGAAATTCTGATGTGGCGAAAATGTTTGACCTGATTAATTTTTTTGCTAGTTTGGGGGTTCTGACCTTTGGCAAGCATATATATTGAAGGAGGCTGAGGGAGAAGCCTTGAGGTTGCTTATGTCAAAATGGTCATTAGATGAATTATGGGCCTTTTGGGCCATATATTCATGTCTTTCAGGTCCAATGATGGAGTGTTCGCAACTGTGAAAGTGACTATAATACACTACCACACAATGTTTACATTGAGTCCCCAACATATTATTGTTGGGCGTTTTAGCCATTCTCTGACGAGTCATTCTATACACCTCTCAGTCTGAAACTGGGGGTTCAACAATTGATATTCACTATTAAGTTGCTTTGGGCTCAGGTCCACAAGAAACTTTGTTATCCAATCATTTACATTATTTGTTCTGATGAAAAATAATTCAGACATACATTTTACATTCCATACATTCATTTTTCATAATTTACTATTTGTTACCAAAATATTTACATGTGTGTTACAGGAAGATGATTTAGTTAAATTAGAAAGCACAGTGGAACCTACATGGGACAAATTGGTAGTGCCTTTCGAAAAGATAGTGGATCGTCTTACTGTCGTTTGGGGAATTGTGAATCATCTCAAGTCTGTGAAAGATAATGATGAGCTCCGTTCAGCTATTGAGGAAGTTCAGGTAATGCTACCATTATGTCCTGCCTTCTTTGTTTCGTGTGGAATGCATATGGAGTTCCCTTCTCAAACATTGCCTTCATTTAATGACTCATATTAGGGTAAAATTGTGCTGATGTACGAGCTGCTATGATCAATCATTATGGATAATATCATGTGATGAACCTGCTTTTCCAGATTATAGTGAACATACAAGTCTGATTCTTACTTATATACAAAGTTTCTTTTCCTGCATAAATATATTGTAATTGATGTGCTTTCATATATATTACTTGGCAGTTTAATCCTGTTATCTCACTCTGTTAAGATGAACTGGTTTTCAGAATATTATCTGTTAGCCACCTTCTCTCTCTCTCTCTCTCTCTCTCTCTCTCTCTCTCTCTCTCTCTCTCTCTCTCTCGGTCTCCTCTAGTTATTGGGATACTATGTTAGTTCTGGACCTTAATGGAAAGCTTTACAAGGCGTATAGTGACATATCCGAGCCCCGGGTCAATCCACCTTAGGGCCATGGAGAGATGGAGCATGAAAGTTCACCAAAAATTGCTGTTTATGCAGTTTTTACCCCCATTTTAGGTGTGTTACGAGAATTTACTTTCTACAGTATGCTACCCCCTTGATCTTTCAATAAGTGGACCAATGACCTCAGATCAATGTGGAACTTTGGGTTACAGGTTTCGGGGTCTCTAATTCCATGTTAAAGGGTCCCGGATCTTTCAAAGGCTGATTTCTAAGGGTTCCTTTGCAATTGTGGCCTCTTTTCAATGATCCATAGCTTGTATATAGTTGTCCATTCATTGTTCCTATGTATCTTCTCCAGTGATAAAAAATTCGGCCGCCCGGCTGCCTAGGCGGTCTGGGTGCTTACCTAGTGCCATCCCTTAAATAAAAAAAAGAAAAGAAAATTCAAATCCACCCAAACAAAAATATGGCCCGTTATTGCCCTTCTCTCTCTCTCGGGTCCATGTGCTTTCTACATATGAGAAGAAGAAAAAGATGGACTCCAAGGGTTCGATGCGCGGCGTCTCTCTCTCTCTCTCACACACACATACACACAAAGATACAAATGTACCTGTATGCTTCCTCTTTACATGTAAGAAGAAGAAAAAGAAGACGATGACCTCCAAGTGTTCGATGCGAGGTCCCTCTCTCTCATAGATTCTCTCTCTCAATATTCTCCAAGTGTTTGAAATGTCTCTCTCATAAATACATACCCAAAAGGAAAAGAAAAGAAAAAAAGAGGATGATCTTTAAGAATTTTATGCGAGACCTCATGCACACACATACGTGCGCGCACACACACACGCACTAGACACACAAGACACACACACACACACTGAACTCATAAACACATACACACATACATTCACAAAACATACACAAAAATCAACATATGAATCCCACCTCAACCCCTTCCCTTAGGGCCACCTTTGTGTCTGGGTACCTGCCTAGGCTGCCGCCTCCGCCTTTTTGAACATTGATCTTCTCCATCCGATATTGTTTTGAGCTGAACTTGGGGGCTATCTTTGGGGTATTGGGGGTTATCTTGAGGCTTGATTTGGGGCTGATTTGTATTTGTCTTTACCATCTCTAATCATGCCCTTTATTATGTGCTCCACAATGAATTGGGGCCATAATTGACTCTGAGACCCATGGTTTTTATTTGTGAGGTCCTTCATTATATAAAATTGAACGGAGTGGCTATGTGGAACTCAAGGTATTAAATTCAATTTTTTTTTTCTTTTATTCAATATACCTGAATTTCACTTATATTGGCCACTATACTCTGCTGTGAATTAAATTTAAAACCTTAATACATCCTAAGATCTTTACTTTTACTGCCAAAATAAATAAAAACCTCCAAGAGCAATAAACAATCTTCCACTATAGTTTTGAGTATAATATATGTTTATAGTAATTGACATAAAATATGAAATAAGACTAAAAAATAATTAAATCTACTAGGAAGACTTACTAGAAGGTGCTTGGAGTTACCTTCACAGGTCTTGATCCACCCCACATTCAATTCTTGACCAAGGGCACACTCTTGTCCCTTTTGATCTTACTAAAATTTCAGAGTTGGGAAGCTTTCATTGGCTTTCTTATTGTTTTAGAGAGCATGGAAACCTAACTAGGGTTCGTAAGAACCCTTAGGAACAAATTAGGGCTGGGATTGAAGGCATAGAATCCTCTTATGATTGGGCATACCCTTTTTATTCTCCAAACAGCAAAACACACTAATTAGTGTTTTGCTATGTGGACCTCACAATATTATTGTAACTCTCTTGTTATTTAATGTTAGTTAACTGCCCTCAAAAAAAAAAACCAGCAAAGCACTAATTAGAGTTTCAATGTGCCACCTTTGTCTTATCAAGTTTTGGGTGGCATGACCCTTTTTGGATTGGGGAAGAGAGAAATGAAGTTTTAATGAGAGAGAGAGGATTGGGGAAGAGAGAAATGAAGTTTTAATGAGAGAGAGAGAGAGAGAGAGAGAGAGAGAGAGAGAGAGAGAGAGAGACTTGGTGCATGGAGGAGAGAGAAAACGTAATGTCTTAAGAGAGGGGCTCGATGGTGTTAGAAAGAATTTTATCTCGTATTTGGACTAGAATTCATTCCTTAGGAATTGCCTAACCAATAGCACAACTGGACCTACAGGAACTTAAGAAATTTGTGGGGTGAGAGAGAACTAATCTGAGCCATCCATCACATAAATCAATTATCATGATTTTAGGAGGATTATTAGGAAACTATCCCCGTATAATTTGACCCAAGTCCACCTTCTATTTAAATTAGAATTATAACCAATCCAAAACTTCCTAATGTCTCTCCAAAATCTGTACGAAGTCAAAGCAATTAGAGGTTTGGTCAAAACAAACTCCTAATTAAAACAATATTTTAATATTTAAAAAATTTCTCTAAAATAACCTTTAACAAAAAAGAAAAGTCACATAAATAAAAGAAAGAGGGTGTGCCACCCAAGAGAGATTTAAGTGCACCCTCGTCCCACTCATGGGTGGGACACTTATGGGGTTGAATACACAGGCCCCACATGTGCCCTTCTAAATTTTAAAAATTACAAAAATGCCCTTTGGAAGAATTTTATAGCAGAAATAAATTTTTAAAATTCTGAAAAATTTGTACTAATGAGTCAAAATTAACGACAATAAGGGCACTCCACTTGACTCAAGAACCATGATCCAATATTGTTTTTGTGTCCAACCCAAAAAGACCCATGACCTATAGTCTTGATGTAGGGGCCATTATTGGTTTGTCAAAGTTGGACAATAAATAGTGGAACTATGATTATGGAATGTGGATTTTGGTCTCCCCTTGAAGAGCAGGTCCAACACTTGTCACCATAATGCAAAGGGAGCTTTCTCTATGCACATGTTCAAGTGTCCTCTATAGGGCTGTTTCTCAGTAATGCAGTTATCATGTGTACATGCCGTGTGGAGGGTCGTTGAGGTTTCTGCCCTTGCTCTCACATGGCTACAACCGCACACTGGAGGCCACATAGTTCTTGTAGCTTATAAATATTATCCCTGGGCTCTCTCCGATCTCAACAAGGGATCGCCCATTGTAAACCCTTCTCGATAGTTTCACATGCCTAGGGGTAAGGGTTTTGGATATAACCGAGGCCCTAAATCGCCCAACCCATGGTTAGTCAACACACACTCCCACTAAAGTGCGTATTCCATTATAAATCATCATTTTTACAAGCTCTCTAATCCTTTAAAGGCCACAAAACCCAACAAAAATGAGGCTTCTCAAGGTGGGGACAAGGAATGTATCTATATAGGGGCCCTTTTGCCATCTATTTATACGTCCTCTCATTCCAAATGGGATTTTTAGTGTTGGTTTGCCCGGTCCAAAACAATTTGTGCAAATAGTTATTGTCATTTCGACATTTGTTGGAGAAAGGAGTTGGAAGGGTGGCATGATTGGAATGTGGGGTGGGGACTACTCTGCACTATGCACTATGGAGCACAAGGCACTTTACAATGGCTATGGCTTAACTTCAACACCAAGGCAAGCTCATTGAGAGTGGAGCATGGGAGAGACTTTAGTCTTTTTCAAAGCAAAGTTTCAGTAGCATAATGCTATCATAGGCTTGATGAGAAATGACCCTCCATGACCCCTTTTTATAGATGATAGCTAGGGTTTGATATGGGTCTAGAAGCTTCTTCTTAAGATGGAGTAATGTTTGCCATTGATCTAGAAAATCTATGGGGTGAGAGAGGCTTCATCCAAACCATCCATCCTTTGATGAACTTCATCAATCAAGGGTTGAGATTAATGCCTTATCCCTTAGGTTTCCAAACCCCAATTCCCTTGGATTTAAAACTCTATAGAGCACTAGGTCGTAATATCACATGAGCCCATAAAATATCTTCACATTTTTAATTAATCACATTATGTAAAATGGAAAAAGGTCGAGAGAGAAGTAGGAAGGGCGTGCCACCGATGGGGACCACCTCTCTCATTTCACATGAGAGGAGAGACAATGGATATTCCAAGGCATCTCTCGTACCTTTAACTAACTTGCACATGTGATCAATTAAAAAGAGGCATGTAGACCATGTTACTTACATGGGATGGGTGATCTAGTGACATGTGTCCAACCATGAACCAAAGACAAAATTTCCCTTTGACCTTTGGGGAAAAAGACGAAAGATTGCCCCTCAAATCCCATTGCATGTGGTTTATCTTGAAAATTCCAAATTTGTTTATAACAACAATTAGAAGTATGGCAAGAGGCCCCTAGGCTTGACGTCATCACCATGTCATTACTTGGTGGCCCACCAAATGGGCCACATGGGTGGGCCCTAATAACTCGTTTTAGCTCCATGGGCCATTTGGATCTCACATGTGCGATGTTTTCCACATGATTGGTCCTCACTTGTCATTCTTATATTTGTTATTTATGGTTGTTTTCTCACATAGAAAAATTCTCAAACAGCATTTGTTACCATAATTAACAAATTGAAGTTGTTTTGGGCTCCTAAAAAAAATCAAGGGAATTAAGCATCTTTAGCTGCCTTGGGTTTAGAAGCGTATAACTTACCTTGAAACCCTATATCACTTTCTCAAGTCGACCCAACGGGATCCATGACCCACAGTCTCTAGCAGGGCCTCATGATTAGTTTATTAAAGCCAATTAATAGGCAGTGGGATTCATGGATTTGGTGGATTACAAGTGCAGCCCCAAGGACAAGTACATTAAGTAGTGCAAACTAGGATGCGGGGGTTCTTTCTATGCACATGTGCATGTCCTTCACTGTGCGCTTTCCTGGGAAGGTGGCTTCCCATAGAGCACAACTATCATATGCACAATGCTGTGGGTGATGTTGTATTGGGGATTTGGCCCTTATTCTCTTAGGCCACTTCTTTTGCAAGGAATATTGTCCTGGCTCCAACCACGTGCATACAATGACCTTGACTAAGGGATTACTCTTAAGCCCTCATAGTAACAACCAGGCCACTGCTTAAACCCCCTGGTTAAGGGTTTTCGTGACTCAGAGATACCTCTTTAGGGCCCCAAACTGCCTAGGCCTGAGTCAAAATGGATAGGCTAGACGCCTAACTGTCCCCTTTTGCGGCCCAAGCTCCCACTGGAGCCCAAGAAATCAATACCAAGGGTACATGTTACATGGCATCAAGGCCTTAAAAGGCACCTCACAGATCTGGCTAGTTTTGATTGTGCTTCCCTCTTGTTTAATTGAGCTTTGGAGGCCAATACATGTTTATTCAAATTTAGAGACGATTAGGCTTACCCGAGCCTTATGTGTTTCGAATATCATGAGCTATGTTTTTGTTCTTGTGGAAATATCCTACTATTTTAGCTAGGTGACTTGTGATTTTGATAGTAATTTTGCACATATTTTTTTGTAATTTCGGCAATCCTTTTGCGTAACCAATTTCCCATTTGAAATTGTTATCTATGTGGTCTGCATCTTCTTATCATTCTCTTGTCCAAAATTGTGATCTTCAAATGCCATAACCATATTCAGTAGAAGAAATTTCCCTCTTGCACCTAGATCCCCCAGTGGCAGTGGCCACCAACGTGATCTCATTTGTTGCCAGAGTCCATCAAATGCTTTTCCTCCCCTAACAAATAAACCCATGATCCCTAATCTCAAAACTGACCACGCTCTCCCAGGTTCACCTGTGCGCCAGCTTCTTGGAACACTAAAATTCTTGAAACACCCCCTTCCATGTGAGAAGAGAGAAAGTATAACAAGAAAATCTGGAACTGATGCCTGAGACAGTAAAATATCAAACTATATCCAGAAATTCAGCGAAAGGATCTTGGAAAGAAAACACAAAAACAAAGCACCTGGAGCCAAAACAAAGTAGAAATTATCCTAATCATGAAATAATGACGGACTCACTGGAAAGAAAAGAACATAGTCACAACCAACATGCTTCCTTTCCAGGGTCACTGCTGAGCATTTTACTTCTAAAGTTGTGGTTTTCCTTCATACTATTTCTTTTTTGTTGGGTATTCAGTGGCATCATTTATTTATTTTTTAATCATGTAACAGGGTGATTGAAACCTTTTCCTAAAGTATTTAATAGAAAGCTAACTTCTTGTAGCACTAGCCATAGTTTCCTGTGACTTACCACTCATTTAACTACAAAAGTTTTATCTCTGCAGCCAGAGAAGGTTAAATTTGTACTTAGATTGGGACAAAGCAAGCCCATTTTCAATGCGTTTAAAGCTATTCAAGAATCTTCAAGTTGGCAGGCCTTGTCTGAATCTCGTAAGCGTATCGTGAAAGGTAATCCTCCTATATTACAGCAAATAAAATAATTTCTGCCACATGATTATTTGCACATATTAACTTAGGGGGAATCGATTCATGATAATGCTTTCATGAATGAGTCCCATTGATATATTTGGTTTGCTGTTTCGCTAAATGAATTAGGGCTGTGAACTAAGTGTTTCCCAGCTTAACCTCCCTTCAATTTTCATAATCTTTACCTTCGCCTTCCAGAGTGGTAGGTGTTTCATGTTATCTTATTTTGGTCCAGTTTTTTAGATGTCTTTTAGTTATTACATCTAAAGTTTGAAGTCCGATGTTACCATGGCTCATATGAAACCTGAATGTTGCAATACAGCTCAGAGTTTGTCATTTTGTGGTTGCAGCCCAGATAAAGGAGGCAGTCCTCAATGGTGTTGCATTGGATGATGAGAAGAGAGAACAGTTTAACAAAATTCAACAGGTTGGCATCTTCCTTTTTAGGCTGGCTTTTTGTAATGAAGTTCACTAATTTTACTTTGTGGTGGTGGCCTGTTTCAATGTTCCATGTTGAGTGTAGAGCTTAAGTTAGTGATGTGATTTTCATCTTCCTTGCATAAGAAATTTGAGCTCTTTATACCCAGTTGAATTGATGTAGAACATATGATGATTGTTGCTGAATGTTGCATTGTCGTCAACTTGAAGATACTGGCAAAATGAAGAAATATTCTTCCTAAGGGATTGCTAGCCTTTAGACATCAATACAAATCAGATGCTGCAGTTTGTTAAGGCAGCAGACAATATGGGTGTAGTTGTTTGGGGGAGCCGATGGAACACAGGTCCCCGTGGGATGGTATGGACTGAAAAAAAAGGGGTGAATGGGGGAATATAAGAGGTTTTTATGGTGAGCGAGACACTAATGGTGAGTGGACAACATTGGAGCTCTCTTAAAAAGGTTTATGGTGTGTTGCTCTTCCTTCCGTTCCCCTTCCCTCTACAAGGGTGTGGATGACTCTATTGGTACAGGATAAGGTGGGATGGACATAGAGGTTTGAGAAGCACAATCCAATCATGTGTGCCAGAAGGAATTTTTTTTTGCTTTTAAACCGATTGAATTAAGGCTTATTCACGTAGTAGACGAGGATAAGATGCATTAATTCACATACTAACTCCCTGGTCTCAACTATGCAGTAGGGGGGATGGTGATGAAAAGGAATTTTGGTGAAGCTTTTTCACTGCTAAACAATTGTGTGAATGCATATGTACACACACAAACACATTTTATGGACATTCTCTAGGTGTGACAAGGAACCTAATAACAGCTAGCGTTCGTTGATCTAGCTTTATAAAAATATGATTACAAGTTCATTTCTTGAACCATATTATAGATATCTATTGTTTTGTCTTGTTGATATTTGACCATACCATAACCTCTAGTAGAATTTCTCAAGAGGGAAAATAAAGTGCATTTCATTATTGAGAAAGAATATTGGAAATCCATTTTAAATTTAACTACATGCATTGTAACTGAGACCAATAGAATGAATAACTGAACTATGTTTTCATTTGTATGTCTTAGTATATCTTGTGTAGGTTGCGTGTTTCTCTTAGGCTTTTCATTTCATTTTATGCTTTTCAATTTGCTCTTCTCATTCTCTAGTTGTTTGCAGGAGCTTGAAAAACTATCCCAGAAATTCAGTGAAAATGCTTTGGACGCCACCAAGAAATTTGAATTATTGATTACTGATGAGAAAGAAATTGAAGGACTTCCAGCTACAGTACTTGGTCTGGCTGCACAGACGGCACTTTCCAAGGTATCCCTTTATAAAATTGTTTTGGTTTGAGTTATTTTCCTTATGTTGTATCTTATTTGTAATATGGTCTACTTGTTCTGAATTGGCCTTTCAAATGTGCCATGTAACACTTGTTCTGAATTGGTCTTTCGAATGTGGCATGTAAATAAAATGGTCATTGGCTGCATCCTTTTCCCTACTTCAGGGGCATGAAGGAGCTAGTGCTGAAAATGGGCCATGGTTAATTACCTTGGATGCTCCGAGTTATCTTCCTGTTTTGCAACATGCAAAAAACCGGTCTTTGCGTGAAAAAGTTTATCGTGCTCATATTACTAAAGCTGCCGCTGGAGATCTTGATAACACAGATATCATAAATCAAACTTTGAAGCTACGTTTAGAGAAAGCTAAGTTGCTAGGGTACAATAACTATGCTGAGGTAAGGGAGATACTCACTTTCTTCTCGAATGTCTGTGTTTGTGTGTGTGTGCGCGCATGCGTGCATGCGTGTGTTGTGCTGTGTTGTGTTGTGTTGTGTTGTGTTGTGTTGTCTCTTGGTGTAAATTACTTACTGTAGGTTTATTGGGTTCTCTCTTTGTGTAAATTACTTACTGTAGATTTATTGTCTTAAGGTAAGCATGGCAAAGAAAATGGCTACTGTTGAAAAGGCGGAAGAGCTTCTGGAAAAACTTCGTAGTGCTTCCTGGGATGCTGCAGTCAGAGGTATTGAGCCATCTGCATATGCAATATTGTATTTCAGCTTCTATCAACCTAATGAATTGTGAATCTCATCGTGGAAATGTATCTCTATAAACTTGTAATTCTTTCGACTTTTCTATCAATTAAAAAAGTAAAATGGGGAACAGCAGAAGGAAATATATATTTCACTACGCAATATATTCATCATAATGACTTAGAATTTTTGCCTGTGGATTTCTTTGGCTTCAATGAATTCACTGTTTGTTTAAGTCTGGTTTTCCTACATACTATTGAAACTTGAATTTGTGGGCTGGTATTATGAACATATTTCTACAAAGATGCGTTTTTGTATTTCTGATGAGTGTTTTGCTCTTTTGGATAACGGTAGTGGTTTATTGATTATTATTCCATGAGTTTCCTTTTTTTTGTCTTTCATGCAATTCCTCATAGCCCTGATATGAATAAAACACCCTCCATTGTACCATTTATTATTATTCCATGAATTGCTCATTGATTTAGTGCTTTTGTCTTTATTTTGGATCCCATAGGCCATCAACATAAATAGACCAATTATAGGGAATTTTCTTGGAATGATGAATCTTAGGGAAGATAGTCTATCTTGTCCAATGAGGTTTATTGTCCAGAAGATTGAGGGATATGTAGATCTCTGGAGACTAGATGGTGTGGGAAGGACTTTTAAACTCATTTTTACAGGATTAGTGCTTTAACTTGCAGTACAGAGTGAGAAGTGGAACTGCTTTTCTTTGGCTCTTAGAATGTGAATTTGATCTTCAATGAAAAGAAGCCCTAGGGATTCAGAATTGGAAGAGTTGGTTTTGTATGTGTTGGGTTTATAGCCTTTCAAGACCTTGACACCATTGTTTGTGGTGGTTTTTATGATTCTTGTCCCCAGTGGGATGGACATGAACCTTGTGACTTGTTGGATCTTTGCAGGTTGGCATCCGAAATGGGTGTCTGTAGAGCTGCAAAACCCTGGATCATGAGCCCTAGTGTTACTCATGCCCAAAGGGTTTGGGGGGTTATCCCTAGTTAGGGTCGGCAAAATCACTCATGAACGGGTTCTGATCCAGGGCATTGTCTATGACACGAAGAACCCTCTTGGCGTTTATATTTTTTAGGATCGTTATAGGCTCGAAATTTGTATGTTTGCCTTGTGTGAGAAGCTAGGCTTTGAGAGGACATAAGCCAAACTCTTGACCTTGAGCCATCTCAAACCATGTGCATATGACAGTCGCAAAATGGGAAACTGCTTTCACTCAGGATGGTCCATTGAGGAGAGACATGCTCATGTGCTAGAAAGAAAACCTCTGCATCTGTAAGAGTGCATGTCCCTTAGGGGTAAATCTGCAATCCATTATAATCCCGGATCCGGCCATATATTGACTTAACTTTGATGAGCCAAGCATGGGCCCTTCCATAGCCAAGTAGGACATGGGTCTTGTTGGGGTAATTTGAGAATATGACTTAGGATTCCTGGGCTAGTTGAGTGCAGTGCTCGTGCCCTACAACTGACTTTATATCCTAACGGATCCTAGTTTCCATCAAAATATTTTCCTTAGATGCCAAGCTTATTCAAATGAAGTAAATATGACTATAGATGATTTTTGAAAATTTTATAGAATTGTTTGGAGTCAAAAATCATAATTTTGAAATTTGTTTGAATTACCACCCAAGGACAGGCCACACATGTGGTGGCCAAATGGTAGGTGCTGATGTGTCACACTTTGGGTGACATGTATATATGTATTGTTTGTTATGGTGACTTATTCATGATAAGTGTGATTTTGTGTAATGAGCCTATGTAATTTAATATTGTGCATGGTGATTTAATTGTGCACGTATGTGCATATGGCACGAGTGGTTAATCATCTAGATAGGCCATATGGTTTAATATTTCTATTTAAGCTCTAGGTCTTATAGGAATTGATCATAACCATGCCGTGTGTCACATTATTATTTATTTTGTGTGTGAGCTAGGTTGGCAACAGAGAAAAGTACCTTTTTCCTCATGATAAGTTAAGAGAGAGAAAATAAGAGAAAGAAGAGGGGCATGCCCCTCCTGTGCCATTGCTTTCACACATTTTATTGAATTACCATGGGCAAAATTGGCATCACATAATTATTTAAATATCAAATTTGAGTTTGAATTCATGAGGGAAATTTGGAAATGAAATTAGGTTTTTTTTTTGAAATTTAAAATGAAATGAAATTAGGGCTAAAGGGGATAATGGTGTGAAATCACATCCACACATACGATAGCCATTCTGTGAGGTGTATGGCTAGGATCTTAGCTCTCTCTCACCCCGTAGATGTCTTTCATCAATGGTGCAAATTAAATAAAGCGGAAGCTTCCACACACCTTCCCTTAAAATTGATATACAAATTCTTTAGACCTAGCTCTGTTTAATTACCTAATTTTAGAGTGAGAAAACAATCATAGAGACAATGGCATGCGACCTCTATTGAGCTCTTAGAGAGTTAGAGGAGTGAGAAGAAAAGATAGAGAGAGGCACACCCCTCATGGTGCCTCACCCATGGTGACCTTGGAGAGCTTTTCTTCCTTGAGCCTTGGATTTAAAAGGGTGCTTTCCTCCATCTTTTACATCATCTTTTCTTGCTGTAATCATCCATTAAGAGCAAGGTATAAGGTCATTTACCCTTCTTTTACATTAAGTTTCCTTGCTCCTTTGTATTCCTAG
This sequence comes from Amborella trichopoda, assembly GCF_054954075.1. NCBI lineage: Eukaryota > Viridiplantae > Streptophyta > Magnoliopsida > Amborellales > Amborellaceae > Amborella > Amborella trichopoda. The sequence goes on from NC_142348.1 coordinate 39,632,073, forward strand.
ATTGATAGCCTTGATGCGGAGTTCATTTATCTACACTTGCGCATAGTGTCATGAAGTTTTCATGAATTTAATTTGCTGAAATTTTCTGACTTTTTTCATTTTATGATCATAGCAAAATTTGTTCCTAGTGACCTGAGAATCATGATTTACTAAGCCCTTACTATTCCAAAAATTTCAAAAACATTTTGGAATCATGATTTACTAAGCCCTTACTATTCCAAAAATTTACTAAGCCCTTACTATTCGAAAATTTTCCACTTCCATACTTAGTTATTTGGTTACCATTGCCTCCATTTTGCATACACCATCACTGACACGTACACACCCTCTCTCTCTCTCTCTATCTTTCTCTCTCTTGCTCTCTCCCTCTCTTTCTTCCCCCCGCACGTTGTTTATCTTGCGTCCCACTTCAATAGTTTTTCTTATTTCTAGCATTCTCATTTGGTTAAGCTCCTTGTTGCATGCTTCCTACAGCTGAGATTTATTTTGGACTATATATCTTTGGGATTGTCTACCATGAGACCATTTACCTTTGGTATAGAGAGGTCACAATTACTTACAACCATCCGATGTGAAATTTGATAGTTTGGGTGTGTCACAAAGTTCGAAAAAAATTCTTTTGAACTGTGAGCTTTGTCAATGAAATAAATGCAGCCACCCAATTTTACATCCAATGGTCAAGATTAATTGTGACCATCTTGTACCAAAGGTAAATGGTCTCTTTATATACTTTCCCTATATATCTTTCGCTATCAGTAGCAAATATAATATGAGGTGTATGTAAGTTCTTGGTGGTTGAACTGGGCACTTTGAGCCTTGAAATTTGGCTTTAAACATGATTTAAAATTAATGCAGTTTTGTTTATGGAAAATGGAGATTATGCAAGTTTGCAATTCATATGTGTGTATGTTTTGTGAATTTGTACAAGGGACTGAAATTTGTATTTAAGTGGCATTGTATTGCCTTGTTTTTAATCTCTGTATCATCAACGTGAGTCTCTCCATAGAGTCAACTTGAGTGGGAGTTGTGTTGGGACAAAGTGAGGTCATGTATATGTTGTTCTGAGTGTATGTAATGCCCATTATATGTTGAAAGTTTGACTGTATTTGATATAATTTTGGTCCAAGGTCATTGTATTCGAAGCATCTTGTATTCAAGTAAGCAAAATTTGTAAGTGTTATATCTTTGGACTTGGGTTAATATACTCACCAATATGTGGGAGCTAGAGCACATTTTTATCAATCAGTGATATTGATGCAGGGAAGATGGGAAAGAAGTAAATTAATCAGAAACTAAAGATACAAAATAAAAGATGAGAGATATACCTCTCTCAGGGTCTGCAAGGAGTCCACCCCAAAAAGATCTTTTCACAAGACCCAAAATAAACTCTTATTCGCTGTGCTAACTCTTTTTTCTGGTATGATAGTTACATATTTATAGAAAAAGAGAAACCTAAACCTAACTTGTTCCTAAGAAACCCTAGTTAAATCCCAACCCTTCGTCTTTAAAGAAAATAAAGTTTCAATTTTACCCCTCAATCTACGACTGAAAAGACATAAATGCCCCTAAAGGAAAATAAAAACCCAAAATAACTCTAAACCTAAGTTTCAATTTCCTAAAGATAATAAAATAATAAATAAAAAACCCCAATTACATCATATATGACAGACAGAGTGATTTGGGAAAGTGACGCCTTGGGGGGTTTTTCTTTTTCTCTTGTAGATCCATGTACTATAGGCTTCACATTCAGACACTTTTAGATCCATGACAATAATAGGGGCTTGTGGTAGAACCATTCTGTCTTATCCAAAGAACATTAGAAAGTTGAATGCAGCAGCCAAAGGAAACCCACGCGCACTGTTATGGGGGTGTATTAGGAACATGGTTGGAGCTACTGTGCTGTCCTGGACCATTGGGAAATGAAAAGCCTAAAACAAGCTTATTGAGTTGTTGGAATTGTCATGCATTCATCCTTACCTCTTGAGAATAGCCACCAACCTTGGCCTCGTTACCACATGCCCCTATTATCGTCATTATGTTGGGGTTTGTGGCCTTTAAAGCCCATGAGAGCGTGTAAAAATAATAAATATAGTGAATTGTGCATCTCAATGAGAGTGTATGTTGCTTGATTGACCTAGGGTTGGGCAGTCCAAGATCCTTTTCCCCTGGGCATAGGCACTGTCATTGAGGTTTCCTAGAGAGTGATCCCTTGTTGAAGTTGGAGAGATGCCCAGGAACGATGTTTGTATGGTAGGAGAGCTTCGACTTCTCTTGTATATGGTTGTAGGCTTTTGAGAGGGAGGGCCAAATTTTCAACAGACTTCCTCACAATATGTACGTATAATAGCCGCATTCCGGGAAGCAATCCTTTAGAGGGATATGTCTACATGTTCATAGAGAGAGTCTCCCTTGCACAATCGTGATATATGCATGCGACTTGTTCCTCAGGGGGAATCTATAATTCACATACTAGGTCTGTTGTTCTACTCTTTATTGGCTAGCTTTACGGGCCAAATCATGAGCCCCTGCGCATGACTAAGGGTCATGGATCTCGTTGGATTGATTTAAGAAGATAGTCATGAATCACAGATCCTTACATGAGTGGAGTGCCATGATGGTCACTGTTCTGGTACCATTGGTGCCAATCTACCCTTAGAGGTATTTTTGAGCACTGTGGAATTTTTAAGGGCATCAAAAATACTATTTTCAACTGTAATTGTGCTCTTGTAATTTAAGAAAGCAATAGAATTTACTTAAAAACATTAATGGCTGAAAATCCTAAAAAGGGCAATCCTGATATTCGGAAAATTTGTGGGGGCATTGTGGGACTGATGTGGGGGGCCAAGGCGCAGTCCCACATGGGCCACACGCCATAGATAGGTTGAATGCCCTGCTTCTTTCCAGATTTTTATGGACTCCTGGAAGGGGAAAGATATCCCACTTGTTTGTGAAATCTTCCCTAGATTCCTTCCTAAATCAAGATGGCTGATTTCAAGAATGGATGGTTCTAATTTATATCTCTCTCACTCATAGGTTACTTGGGCTTCTAAGGTCAAATTGTTTTCTAATTCAAGTTGAAATACCCTTTGGCCTTGAGGCCTACATAAAGGGGGGTCCCCCCTCATTCTTATTACCTTACTTTCAGACCTCTCTCTCTCTGGCCGTCTCTCTCCCATCTAGGGTTGCATGCCACGACCCACCCATAGGAGCCTAGGGTGGCACGCACTATCTAGGTCAAGGAGGGGGGGTATGCGCAACCCTATCTTGTTAAAGGCATGTGCCACGTAGTGGAATGCCTGAAAGGATACAAGTGGTTAGAAATACACTAATTTCTTAGCCGATGCTCTGAGACCCATAGTTTCATGAAAGAATATTCCTAAGGTGCTTCCCAATTTAGAGGATTTAGCAGGACCAAAGGATCAGAGTGCGCCATCTGTTTAGTAATCGGGTGTAGGTTGTGATAAGCCCTAAGGGGGTAACCCTAGGAGAAAAGGTTTGGTAAGTCTTCCAGTTTTACTTACAAGTTTATTCTTAGTTCTTGATTCTTATTGTCTATAGAAATCCTAATTGTATGAAGAGTCCTATTTGGATTAGAATTCCTACTTAGACTAGGACTCCTGCTTAGATTAGAGTTCCTAATTATATTGGTATTCATAATGTAAGTCTTCAATTTTTGAATAAAGTTTTATTTTTGGCAATTAGTTAAAGATCTTATATTGTAGTATGTTTATTTTTGCATTGTATTTGTGGCAATTACAAATAGAAATTCCAGTTATTAATAAAGGAAAAGGTAATTTTTTAATTTATACCATGAAATTCTACATGGCCTCACCTTTCATATTATTGGTAATGAGAATAGTAGATCTCGAGAACTATGAGTTGCACTTGGTTTGGACATCCCTTCCTTGAGGGCTGGCAGCATTTGGGCTCTTGAACATGAACTGCACTAATATGATTAGCTACTCCACCTGACTCAACTGTCACAGTTGTGTCCAGGACAATTGCATGGTGGAGTGGCCGATAAAAGAGAACAATCCTTGCATAACGGAGTGCTGAATGTACTATCCAACCATCCAGTGGCTACCAACAGCGCTACTATTTGCCTTGAATACTTTGTTATCCATTGTCCAACAACTAGGGCTAGGCATATTGCGTACTGATGCTCCTCGTCCATTTCGTACCTTAAATCTACAATTATCCTCAAATGGTTGAGATTGGAGTTTAACTTGCATTTATCAACCTGATATGCCAGACTTATTTAACCCACTATGCATGTGGTGCATAAGATCATTGACTCTTGTATTCTTTTTGTTATTCTCTGTAATTATGTGTCTTATGTCTCCATGTCAATTTTAGTCTCTGAGCTAAAGCTCATGTATGTGGCTTTTGATTTATGCACTTGAAATGTAAACCTTAGCTTTGGTCCCTGAATACCTAGTTAAGAAGCATCTATGTACCATAACTTTTGCAGATATGGAAGACTTGCGGACTTTTTGCAGGGAAAAAGGAGCCGTAGAAGCTAATGATCTTCAACACTGGGACACTGGATTTTGGAGCGAAAGACTTCGTGAGACAAAGTATGACATAAATGAGGTGTGTTCCTTTCTTTTTATTAACGTTTCTGTCGTATGGAAATATTTTTGATTCGTACTTTTACATATGTGAAAATTTATTCCATGTGAAAAAAATTACCATATAATGACTCTTTTCATTTGAAAGGACCTCTCCCTACTTCATGAGGTGGGGAAAAAATTATGCGGAGTTATTTTTGCTGTCGGATCCTGAATTAAACTATCTCAAAATTTAAGTTCTAGGGAGAGAAATTATTCTAAAATTCTTAGAAAGAGAATCTATCTCAAAATTTAAGTTTAAGAGAGAAAAACTATCTCAAAATGAATGAGAGAAACTATCTTAAATGGTTTAGAGAGAGACTATCTTAAATATTTAAGAAAGGGAAATTATCTCAAAATTTTTAGGAAGAGAAACTATCTCAAATTTTTAAGTTTTAGAGAGAAACTATCTCAAAACGTTTAGAGAGAAACTACATCTAATTTCAAACTTTCGAGAGTGAAACTCTCAAAAATTTTAGGGAGAGAAACTAACTTCAAATATTTAGAGAGAGACTATCTCAAAGTTTCTAGAGAGGGGAGCTATTTCAAATTAGATAAACTATCTCAAAATTTTTAGGGAGAAACTAGCTCAAATTTTTAGTTTTAAAGATAGTATCTTAAAATTTTTAGAGAGAAGCTATCTCAATTTACAAATTTTAGATGGACAAACTACCTCAAAATTTTTGGACAGAGAAACTAGCTTAAAATTTGTAGTGTGAGACTATCTCAAAGTTTTTAGAGAAGCTCTATATCAAATTTCAAATTTTTAGAGAGAAAAACTACCTCAAAATTTTTATAGAGAGAAACTATCTAAATTTGTAACTTTTAGAGAGAAAGAATCTTAAAATTTTTAGAGAGGGAAACTATATCAAATTTCAAGTTTTAGAGAGAAGCAATCTAAAAAAATTTTAGAGAAAGAAACTACATGAAACTTATTAGAGAGATAAACTATCTCAAACTTTTTAAAATGAAGCTATCTCAAATTTCAAAGGTTTAGAGAAACTATTTCAAAATTGTTAGAGAGAAACTATCTCAATATTTTAAAAGAAACTATCTCAATTTTTAAGTTTACAGAGAGAAAATATCTCAAAATTTTTTTAGAAAGAATATATCAAATTTCAAATTTTAGGGATAGAAACTATCTCAAAAATTTTAGAGAGAAATTGTATTTTAATTTTTAGAGAGAGAAACTTTTTCAAAATTTTTAGAGCAAGAAATTATTTCAAGTTTTTAGAGAGAAACTATCAAAAAAATTTTAGAGAAAAATTGTCTCATTTTTTTTGAGAGACACTATACTAAACTTCAAGTTTTAGAGACAAAAACTATCTAAAAATTTTTAGAGAGAAATTGCGTTAAGATTTTAAAGAGTGAAGTATAATAAAGTTTTAGAGAGAAAAGCTATCCCAAATTTCAATTTTTTAGCGAGAGAAACTATCTCAATTTTTAGAGAGAAACTAACTTAAATTTTAAGTTTTAAAGAGAGAAACTATCTCAAAATCGTTAGAGGGAGAAATTTTATCAAATTTCAAGTTCTAGAAAGATAAACGATCTCAACTATGTTAGAGAGACTATATTTAAATTTTTAGAGAGAAACTTTCGTAGAGTTTTTAGAGAGAAGCTATCATATTTAAATTTTTAGAGAGAAACTACCTCAGAGTTTTTAGAGAGAGAGACTATCTCAAAAGTTTTAGATAGAGAAGCTATCTCAAAATTTTTAGAGAGAAACTATCTTAAAATTTTTAGAGAGAAACTATTTTAAAATTTTTAGAGAGGGAAATTATTTCAATTTCTTATTTTGATAGAGAGAAAGTATCTCAAAATTTGTAGAAAGAGAAACTGTATCAAATTTCAAGTTTTAGGTAGAGAAACTATCTGAAAACTTTAGAGAGTGATACTGCATAAAACTTTTTAGAGAGAAACTATCTCAAAGTTTTTAAAGAGTGAAGCTATCTGAAATTTTAAATTTTTTAGAGAGAGAAACTATCTCAATTTTTTTGAGAAAAACTAACTGAAAGTTTAAAGTTTAGAGAGAGAAACTATAGCAAATTTTTTAGAGGGAGAAACTATATCGAATTTTAAGCTGTAGAAAGAGACTATCTCAAAATTTTTAGAGAAAAACTATATTTAAATGTTTAGAAGGAGAAACTATCTCTAAAGTGTTTAGAGAGAGAAACTATCTCAAATTTCAATTTTTTGAGAGAGAAACTGGTTCGGAGTTTTTTGAGAGAGAAACTATGTCAAAATTTAAGTTTTAGAGAGAAAAACTTTCTCAAAATTTTTAGAGAGAAACTATATCAAATTTCAAAATTTAGAGACTATTTCAAAATGTTTAGAGAGAGAAACTATCTCAGAGTTTCAAGTTTGCTGTGCTCCCTCTCTCTACCTGTTTCCAAAAATGGGAAAAAAATTATGTTTTTGTAATTTTTTTCCTGTATATTGTTTGCATATGTAAATATTTTGTGTGTAAATAATTTCTTGTCAAACTTTCATGCGAACCAAATGACCCCTAATACTTAATTCTGCTTTGTTTCCTGCCTATTCATCGAAGTTGAGAGTGCGAAAAACTGTTAGAAATGTCACCTTTGTAATGCTGATTATTTATGTCATACTTGGTGGTTAGTTTCTATATGTTTGCTCTTGATAAACATCGCTTTTCTGAAATGTTAATTCCATGCATGCGTTGTGCACACATGCATACACATGCCTATTGTGTTTTGTATTGCCTGTTGATATTTTCATGAAAGATAAAATAAAGCATTTAGAGGAAGTCACCTAACAAATTGCAGTTACCAGGAACTTAGTAAACACCTTATGTCTTATTAAACCAACCTTTTTCTTATGCTTGCAAACGGGAACACTGGATTAGGTCCTTCCTGATAACATGGCAAATCCCTAGTGCCAGAATAAATCTGTTTACTGATATTCCCCTTTCAGCATCTTCTGTCACAAAGCATGATATGGATCTGGTCTTCTTGGACCCACCCTATGCTGTATGTTTAAGGCTCATACTTGCTCATCAATACGATAAGTGCAGAGTAATGTTTCCTTTTGAGCTGATGTTATTTGGTAAGATGTATAAATGTAGCTTCAATGTCATTATGACATTCATCACATATTCATGGGGCGATTTAAAACTTCTCTTTGAATGTGAATTTCGAAAAAAACTTCTATTTGAATGTGGTTGTATATGTGTTTTAACCACATATGAGATGCTATGCTAATTTCTTTTGCTAAAACTGTCATGGAGCTAAAATTGTATGAAAGAAACAGGGTAGTCCAACCTGGTTATTTGAAACTATTTGTAATAATATTTTAATACTACCCTCCAAATTAATATTTTCGGTATCTTTTGATGTTGGACTTGCTTGAATTGGTCATCCATTCTGTTCTGCTCCTTCCTCTTCAGTATATTTGGCATGTCTTCTTATGAAATCCTGCTCAAGGAAGCAAAATTTCTTCTTGTTTTCTACATTGGACGTGGCTTTCCAAGCCCTTCTTCCTTATGACCTTATTGATTCTTGCATATTTTGCCAATAATGAGCTGCTCAGAAAAGCAATGCAAATACATTTCGAAATGAGATATTGTTTGGGGAAGCGATGTTTTTCCATGGAATTTAGCAAATGAGATATTTCTGGAGCTTTTTCTGCTTCATTCAAAGTGAAGCTTATGGAAAGGCATTTAAATATTCGACACCAAAATACTAAGAATCTCAGAACTATTGAAATTGCTGGGTTTGGGAGAGGAGAATCGATAATCAAATTCAACTTCTCTCTGAATCTAGTTGTCGTATGTATGTCCTGTTATTTTGTTCTCTTGAATAACCTCACATCAAAGAGTTTCCCTGTTGAAAATATCATATCTGAGAGTTCCATGTTTGTAATATAATATATTTCTTTCTATCTTTTGGAGAAAAACTATCTTCGTCCATCTAAGAGTTTCCTTGTTGATAGTAGCATACCTAAGTGTTTCATTTTTTTAGCATACCTTCTTTCTACCTGTCAAGAAAGTATCTCTCTCTATACATACAAGGGTGCATCTGTTTAATTATCATCTGAGCTTGTGGGGTCTCACATTTATAACTCTTGACAGCTCTCCTCATAGGAATGCCTTGGATTTGTGGCCATGAAATCATTCTTATGTATTTCATTTTCTGGTCAACTTATTTTAACAACTGTTTTGCCAAGCATGTTCTAGTGCTTAAATTCAATATTCATTGTACGACTTCTATATTACGAGCCACTCTTTATTGGTCATCAACATTCATTCCTACCAGTAGATCTTGCATTCTGGATTATCTACATTTGACTTTATGTTTATTCATGTGTTCATGGTGATTGTAGCTTATCTGCTTCTTATACTGGATTTTGGGGATCAACATGACTGTTTGTGCTTCGTTTCTATTGACATGACTGTTTTTGCTTCATTTCCATTGCTAACTCCTCTATTCTTGTTGGCCATTTTTTCATCTTTCTTAGATCTGTTTATTGGCCTATTTCTTGCTTGACACTTGATGTTGAATTTCAAGTTTCTTCTGCATTAGGAGATCCAATTCAGCAAGTGCAGCTTCCTTGCTTTCTGATCTTGCCTATCATTGGTGCCTCCTAACTTAAAAGTGGTTTTCAGCCTCTGACTCAAACTATTGTCAACAATATCATTGTTTAACTTCCTGTTATATTGCTGCAAAAACCTCTACTGGTAACCATTTATTTTAATGCAAGGGGCATTGGATTATTTCATCTTTTTACTATGATTCTGCATAGTCATGAGTCATGTGTTGTATTTGTAGATGATTGGAAATAACATCTCTGATTGTCTCACAGAAGTTACATGAATCAAATGTTTGTTGAATTATTTAGGTCGCATATATTGCATAAAATTAATTATACGGGTCGTCTTCTTTTCTAAATACACAGGAAGAACTGAGGCCATTTTTCTCATTACCTAGAGTTTTGGACGGACTCTTCAACCTTGTGAATGTGCTCTTTGAGATTGAGATTGAACCAGCAGATGGCGTTGCTCCTGTAAGTTAATTTGTTGCATAATTTCCTAGCATTCTTTTTTTGAGTTTTGTTAGATGTGCACATGCAAAAGTACGCATGGATGCATGTGTATGTGTGTGCTTTTCTGGGGAATAACTTGAGTGTTCCTTTTTCTTCAGGTCTGGAATAGTGATGTTAGATTCTATTGTGTTAAAGATTTGTCAGGCAGTCCAATTGCATATTTTTATTTTGATCCTTATTCGAGGCCTTCGGAGAAGCGTGGTGGGGCTTGGATGGATGAGGTTATTGGTCGAAGCCGTGTAATGGCACACAATAGCAATTCTACTCGGTTGCCAATTGCTCACGTGGTTTGCAATCAAACACCTCCTGTCGGGAGTAAGCCGAGTCTTATGACTTTCCGTGAGGTGAATGTCGGAACCGAGGCTTTATTAATTTGCATGGTTGATAGCTTTTTCAGTCTATTGTTTGTTTAGAGGGGTATGAAATGAAAAAAGCTTGTCTCTACTTCCTAGCGGAGGAAAGCAGTTTATATTGTGATTTTCCAGTTTCTTTAGAAATTTAGCAGGAGATGTTGACCAATACATGAATTGTGAGTCACCTATGTAGCCTTGTAAACTTTCTCCAATGTTATTCGGACCAGACTGGTGACCTTAAGTGGGGCCACCAATCCGGACCAGTGAGGTAACTTACAAAACTAATTTTTTTTTGGAAAATCTAGAAAAATAGAAAAAAGTCAAAAAATTATTAAAAGCAACAAAACGAACTTTTTAAGGGATTTTGCAAATCATGAAAGCCCTTAAAATTTGAAACCAAAAATACGAAAGGAAATTGCACATAAGATTGTTTATTATTTATTTATTTTTTTGCATTTTTGGGTTGACATTTTAATGGCTTTTTAAATTGTCAAAGTCTTTAAAATTCAAAACCCTAAAATATAAAAAAAATTGCAGGCATTGTATTGCTTTTTAGGGCTTTTACAAATTGTAAATGGCCTTATAATTTAAAAATTGAAATTGCAAAAATAATTGCACAACATCAATTTCTGTGTTTTTCTTGCATTTTCAGTTTTACATTTTAAGGGCTTTTACAATTTGTAAAAGCCCTTAAAATTTTAAAACAGAAACTACCAAAATATTGCAAACAATAAATTTCAGTCTTTTTTATTTATTCTTTTTTTGGTTTTACATTTTTAGTGCTTTTAAATATTATAAAACCCATTGACATGTGAAAATTAAAATTGCAAAAATACTTGCACAAAATAAATTTCCATTTTTGCCGAGAGGCCCATGTTGTGGGCATTATGGTTTAACCTCTCTATTTTTCTTTCACGTTTATACAACAATTAACAGTTAAAAAAAAAACAATAAATAAATAAATTTCCATTTTCTTCTTTTTGGATTTTCAGTTTTACATTTCAAGGGCTTTTACGAATTGTAGAAAGCCCTTATAATGTTAGACTCAAAATGCAAGCAAAAAATGCAAAATAAATTATTGTTATTATTCTTTCACATTTTTGGATTTACAATTATGGGCTTTTACAAATTACAAAAGCCCTTCACGAGACAATAAATTGTAGCCGAAATAGAAACAATTTCACAAACAATTCTTTTGTAAACGCCTTAAAAGCAAAAACTGTAATTTTTTATAATTTCTTATTCTTTCTTTAAATCTAAAACAATAAAGCATAAAATAACCACTCACACTTGCCTAGGGGTTGAAGATTTCCTCCAGTTGGACGGATTTTGATTGGAGAAGTGGCCATACTTTGTCCGTAGGTCCTTGGCTCTCTAAGTTGAGAGAGGAGGGAGGGATTGCTATGTCCTCTCTCTCTCTCACACACACACACACGCTAATGGTCTGTCTTTATATCCCAAATAAAACCTAGTCCGTTATACAAAACTGAAAAGGTAAAAGATAAAACCCCTGTAAACTTTTATTCTTAAAAAAAAAAAAAAATGTATAGAATTTGATCTTTGGAGGATTGGGCCAGTGTGGCAGTGGACTCATGGAGAGGCCAGTTGTTGGTGCCCAAGCTTGCTAGTCAGTTCCCTGGGCTCACTCGTCCACTGGACTGATCCATTACCAAACCAACCTGTCTGGTTTGGTTCTTACAACTTTGACTTTTACTAAACTAGTCCCAATGGAAAACCAGTTATTTTGATAATTAAATCTTTAGCTGTTTAAAAGTACTTGGAACACATCCTTGTATTTTGGAAATAACATGTAAAGGAAGCCTCTTGCTAGATCATTAAGGTGGTCACTCAAAACATCCCAATTAAGGCTAGAGGGGTTCTTTTTTATTTTCATTTCATTCCGGTGCCTCCTCAAAGGCATCTTAAAAAATACTCAAATTAACATTGTTCAGGGTTGGGAACCCTTAACAAAAATGGTTATTTCAGTAATTTACCCCATCTAAGGGGCACCAACCAAATTATGGGTTTATCCCTGTTTGTTCAGGGTGGTCTAATTACTGAAATGCCCCTTTTCTTGTGTGCGTTTACCAACCCTAAATATGGGCAATTTGGGCATTTTTCTTGAGGAGGTACCTACAAGTAAAAATTAAATTGTAAAACCTTTATTGTCACTTGAGAGTTTCTGATCTCTTTTATGATTTTCTATAGGGTTTTGACCCCGTGAATGATATTTTCCATTGAGCATGTACACTATGCTTCTGCGAGAGCATCATGTGCATCTACTCCCTCACTCAAAAGACCTACTTGGGGAGATTTTTTCAATCTGAAATTTTGGGACCACCTAAGAATCTTAATGATGATTTTCAAAAGAAAAATTTTGAATTATGAGTTTTCTGATACTTGGATCTCGCCCCTCAAAAATTGGACATTCTCTGTTCAATCTTGAGATATTATTATTATTTTTAGTACATAGTTCAGTTTGGATTTTATTTTTGCCGAGGTTATTCTATGGGTTGTAGCTGTTACATGCCCACAATTAGGGGTCCTAGAATTACTCCTATATTACGTTTTATCCGAGGAAGTAACTGGGTAGTGTACTCCCATGTGGGTCTAAAATCTTTTGGCTTTTCCCTTTAATTTTCTTTCAACGGTTATCAATTGGTGGTTATGAATGTAGGTTGAGACTATCTTTCATGAGTTTGGTCATGCGCTTCAACATATGCTTACTAAGGAAGATGAAGGGTTGGTTTCCGGCATTCGTGGTATAGAGTGGGATGCTGTTGAACTCCCATCACAGTTCATGGAGAACTGGTGTTATCACTGGTAACTGCATTTAATCATATGTATTCCAAATGTTGAACCTTGCCAATTTCTATATAGTATTGTCTTTGTAACTGAATGTTTCTTTAACAATATATATATATATATATATATATATATATATATATATATATATATATATATATATATATATATTTGAGGTCAGCACGCTAGTTGACAGCTACAGTATATGCCCAATGATCCAGATTGAATATGAGCCGATCTAAAGGTCACGACTACATTTCGTATTTGAATTTGATTTTTTTTTTGTTATGAATCCAATTCATTTGAAAGTTTGAGCGGCTACTCTTGAAAAATAGGCGAACCTAAAAAAAATATTAAAAAAATAATTTATAAAAAAATAAATTGACCAAAGACCCCTGGAAGTTATCGGGGTAGTTTGGTTAATTTAATTTTTATGAATAATTTTTTAAATATTTTATCAGGTGTGCCTTGATGTGAATATTTTATTAGGGCTCCAAATTTCAAGTAATTTGGATTTATAAAATAAAGGCTAATATTCAACTACAAAATGCACCCATCAGATTGGGCCAAATTCAATCTAGGCCATTGGGCTTATACTATTCCATCAGCTAGTGGGCTGATAAGATCTTTTCCCTATATATATATATATATATATATATATATAATTTCATGCAATGATAGTAATATTATGAAACATATCCTCATGAAATGTATCCTCAGAAACTACGTTGGGGCCATTTGTGCAACTCCAATTTTTGAACATAAATTAGTTTCACTCTATGAACAATCTAAAAAAAAGCGAAATTTGAAAATGCAATAAAATATTTTATTTTTTCTCTCCCTATGAACATAAGTCCTCCGTTTGAATTGGATGGTTTGATGCAGGCCTTAGAGGAATGTTTTATCCCAAATTTTGTGAATGACCTTATCATAATAGATGGACAATTTTAAAAAGAAAAAATGGATCTTGAGCTCTTAAAGGTTTAAATTTCAATATTCTTAAAAGTATTGGCAGGTTCAATAAGAAATTCACAACTTGTAGGGAGGTGATTTGATGTAGCTTTTGGTAATGTAATGAAACACACCTTCATAAACCATATTAGGATCATTGTTTGATTGTATTTCTTTAACATACACTTCAGTCACTATGAGGAACAATCATCTCGAAAAAAAAAAAAAGAGAGAAGAAAGAAAACAAGAGAAGAAGAAGAAGATGACAAAGTTGTAACCATGCCCTATTTTTTTTTAAGAAAAAACCAATGAACATATTTTGTCTATTTGAAAGAATGATTAGATCTTGGCCTTGCATGGATTCTTTTTCTATCCCAAATAGATGGCATTACGCACTAGATGAAAAGAAAGACTTGGTTTAGAGTTTTGAAGTCCTAGATCTCATTGTCTACTAAATTGACGCTTTGGATTCATTGTTGGAGAGTGACTTATTTTGACATTTTTTAGGGTGCAAATTCAATTTTATTTGTTTTGGCATTGGTTGTTGGGATGATGAGGGTGTGTATGCCAAAGTTGGAATGATACGAATGCCATAAACATGGTTTTTCGAAAGAGCAGTTCCATTATATTAAAATGGAAAGGTGACATGAAATCTCTCCCCATACATGCACAAACAGAATGACCAAGCCTATGCAATATTTCAAGTTGTTCTAGAAAGCAATAGTGGTGTCCTGAGCAGACATACTCTTGGCTTTAGAAACCATTATGCTTGTGTTCCAAGGGATTGTCATGAAACCTTCGTAATGCGCTCCATATATCTGCATGTTTTCAACCTTTTATATATTTTGGTTATTTTCATGTGTACGACAGATTTGGCTGTGGCGTTAACCACTATTATGTGTGGTTCAGTCCCTGTAAGGTAAGCCGGTCCTTATGATCTGCAGAGATAGCCTAAAAACCATGTACAAATAGATGCTGAAATAAAATAGTTTTTAAAAACTTATACTTGTAGCAGGAGTCGAGAAGAAACAAGAATGCGAAAGTAATTAAATAATGGGATTCATCTTGTCCTGTAATTAGTTCCATGACTGGATGATTAATGATTGTGGTTTAATCAATAACATGGGAGTGTCCTACTGACTCGTAGATTAATGACAACTAACCTTTCATTGATTAGCATATACTCATCAATGCAAGCAAATCACAGTACAAAGTTTACTCACGATATTGCAGTGTTCCTTCAAGTTTTTGGCACTCACTCTCTCTCTCTGTCTCTCTCATTTGTGTGTGTACCCTTTCTTTAAAAAGGTACCATTATTTTTAATACTTGGCACAATGACAACATCACAAGAAAAAGCAACCAATCAGTTGATGAGAAGACATCTTGAATGGTAAGTACATCAGTTAAGAAAATTGATAATGAATCTGCACATACTTCTTCAACGAGTCAATTTGGCCTCCTCATTCAGCTCGTAAGGGACATGGCAAAAGCAAGTGTTATGCTCTGATGGATGGATACTTTAAAGCAGGTGTCGTATCCATGTGTGATATTCCAAAAACTTGTGTATAAAGAAAAATTAAAGCTGATGCCTAGCCATGTATAAGGAGATGGCTGATTGTATTAAGAAAGTGGGAAAAGAAGTTATAAGAGAATCCAGAGGGAAACGATATTCAGATAAAGAAACTTGGTAGTGGAGTGATGAAGTTTAAAAGGCTATTGGTAAAAAATGTTCATGTTACAAGGCTTGACAAGAAATAGAAATGATTCAAACATAAAAGAATATAAAAAATACCAATAAAAACATTAAGAAAATAGTAAGACTTTTCTTAAGGCATATGATAATCTATACAATAAATTGGGAACAAGAGAAGCTGAAAAAAATGCCTTCAAACTAGCAAAAAAGGGAGAGGAAGTGTAGGGATCTAGATCATCTTAAATGCATTAAGAGTGAGGATCAGAGGGTCTTCGTAAAGGATGTCAAGGTCAAAGAAAGGTGGAAAATTTATTTTCGAAAATTGTAACATAACGATCACTCTGGGAGAAAAGCGTTAGGAGGAACCTTCAACATAAATGAGGTCGAAGGTCATAAGATACATTTGTAGGATTATGATATCTAGAGTGAAAGAAAGCTTTGAGAAAGATGAAGATAGGTAAGGCTTTAGGACCAGATGGTATACTAATAGAGGCTTGGAAATGCATGGGAGAGATTGGCATATTTTGGTTGACCAAGCTCTTTAACAAGCTTTTGAGAACAAAGAAAATGCCAGACGAATAGAGAAAAAGTACCGTGGTACTTATTTACAAGGACAAAAAGTAAGAATAGAAATGGCGGTGGAAAGAGAGTGAAATAAAAGAGGAGAAAGGGGAGGGATGTGCGCCCTCCTGTCTCCAAGCGATACCAAAGCCAAAAAAAAAATGAAACAAAGAAAAAAATTAAAAAGATAAGGAATTGTTTTCCATCTTCAAAAACTAAATGATTATTATCTGCGAATGATCATTCATGTTTTTAATTTGCATGTCAAGGTGCTTCCCTTCCCCCCTCCACCACGAAAGAAAAACAGAAAGGAAATTTTTTGTTCTCTCTTCCTCATGGGCTGAGTGCCCTTTGTTCAATTGATATATCAAAAATGATAATGGTTAATATTTTTCGAAGTAGTAGAGGCAAGTCAGTCGGAGACGGGCATATGCATGTCAATAATAATAATGTTGAAAAATAAAAAGAAACAGAAAAAGGGGGCACAAAATCCACCGAAAGTGTAGAGTTTATGGTGTCATGATTGAGTGTAGAGTTTATGGTGTCATGATTGAGTTTTATGGGTTTTTCTGAGAAACCTTATCAGTACTATCCACATTAATTTATTCATGGTTTTAAGAATGACTTGACAATGAATCAAGGGACATTGCTTTGACGGCCATGGTTGTTCCTTGAAGCTGTCTGCTTTATTCTGAGATCATGTGTTTGTATGTGGATCCATGTTTGGTTGTGTTCTGTTAGTTCTGTGTGTCTGTGTGTGTGTGTGTCTACATGCTTGTGTATCGGTGCTTTATTTTTGGGTGTCATTTACATCTACGTGATAATCCTAGTAATCTGCACATGAGCTTCACATTTTGTTGGAATTGGTCACTTGACCATTTATGTTGCATTATAAAAGTTGGAAGTTTTTCAAACTGTAGATCTTGCTTTTATCTTGAGTCAATGCATGGAACCTGTAATTCATTCTTGGATAAAGACTCCACACTTAATGCCAGCTATCATGTTTCACAAGTATCTTCTGGTGCTTCCAGACTTAGATTGTTCCACTTAATTGTAGTCATTATCACCATTGTAAATTGCAGGTGGAAAATTTAGTAATTTATTATGCTCTTAATGTCCTAACTTTATACTTCAACATACTCATTACCCAGGGATACTTTAATGAATATTGCAAAGCACTATGAAACTGGAGAAAGTCTACCTGAAGAAGTATATTCCAAGCTCGTGGCTGCACGTACTTTCCGTGCAGGTACACTAAGTCTCCGTCAGGTTAGTTTTTGGTGCTGATTTTCCTTAATGTTCAATTGGTCCTTTTCCTGTTAATGTTCTCTAGGGAGGGATCTAGGTTGTTAATTCTTTCCTTACTACATTAGATGTCAGATTTAATAATATTCGAATTATATTAGGTATAATTTAGCAGAGAACATAGAAGTTAAACTTCATTCCAAGGTAGGGTCGCTTCGTGCTGAATGCGTGGTTGATACATGCTTGGATTTGCTGATTCTGATTGGTTAGAAACCTTATGGTTAACTGAGCTATGTCACAGGTGAAGTGGATAGAATTGAAAGAAATACAGAAAGACATTTCGTCTTTCTCTGTGGCCTCCCTTACACGAGTTCTAGCATCACCATAGTACATGATTAAGGAATGGTTGATCAGCTGTGTTTTTATCCTGCTTGACCTCTCTTTTGTCACATTGGATCCTTGTATATAATTGGTGCTGCATCATTGATTATGTGCAATAGAATTAGGACTTCCCTGGATAACTTTCTTCTTTTACTGGAAAACGTCCTTATCTCATTGTTGATGTAAATCATTTATGAGCATGGTACCTCGTTCTCCAAGTGATGAGCACTATACCCAATAACATATACCTTTTGGTGTCCTTGATAAGCTGTTTATAAGTGTTTTCCTCCATGACATTAAATATGCCACTCACTTTTGGATTACCATTGTGATATTATCTTTCATATTGTTGGATTTGGCTTCTAAGATTTGACTTAGCACTGCTAGACTTCATGTTAACTTTTAGTAGGATGCCTGTTCATGGTCCTAGGAAATGGGGGAATGGCCTTGTTCTTTTGAATAATTGAATTATATCTTCTCTGCAATCGTCATCATCATAGTCTCTAAATTTAAATTTAGGTTTTCTCTTCTTGGTTAGTTAATCTTACTTGGATATAAGTCAGGTCTGCATATAAGTCATAAGTCAGGCTTGCAAGTGGTGTAACTCTCCCAAGACGATTGCTGAAAGCATCATAAGGATCTAGAGAATGCATATCATTATGCTCTTCAAGAGATTTGGCAAAGATTATGACGTTTGACAAAAGGAAAACTGTTCGTCAGCATCCACATTTCAAATGCTAAAACAACATTGATGATGCTGCTCATTTACATGTGTATTTGCCATGTTTTTCTTGTGCCGCATACATTTCGTAGTGTCTTTGCCTCCACAAAGTTGATCTGTATGGATATTCATTTCGATGTTTACAAAAGATTTAGGTCATCATTGTTAGCGTTTACCTTGTGGATGCCATATTTCTATCTTTAGTGTTACATTACACTTGGTTGGGTGTGCTTCTCTTAAGAATTACTCAATTGGGTTTGAGATATTATAATCACAAACAGATAAAACTTTGTCCATTTCTGATCCAATTGCTTTTGTAGATACGATTTGCAAGCATTGACCTTGAGCTGCATACAAAGTATCTGCCTGGTGGATCAGAATCCATATTTGATGTTGATCAAAGGGTGTGTCAGCGAACCCAAGTAATGCCTCCATTGCCAGAGGACAGGTTTCTTTGTAGCTTCAGCCATATATTTGCAGGTTTGTTCTACATTTGTTTAGTTGTGTTTGGAATCTTTCAATATATTGGCTTTTTATATACTTATTTTTCTCAACCGTATTATTTTGTATTCCAGGTGGTTATGAAGCTGGATACTACAGCTACAAGGTACCTCACAAATTATTGTTATGTGTGCCTGCTATCTGCAGGCCTACATTGATGTATTTTTGGTTTCTTGTTAACCTAATTGTGCAGACATTCCACTGCATATGGGACTGTCGGATTCTTCCTGTGAAATGAAAATGGCTCATTTCTAGCCAATCAGATCTAGTGGAATCTTGTTATCAATTCTGTTGGTTCATTAGTTCATAGCATAAAGATCAATAAAAGGCTTACGTACTTGGTTTCTTTAATGTATTACCACATAGAAATTATGGTGTGTGCATGGATCTTGTAGAACTCTTGGCATTTCGTGATGAGTGTAATTGCACACTGATTACCTGTCAGCCTGGAATACCTTTGCCATCCCATAAATGTTAAAAAGTCAATGGTTTAAACAAAATGTCAGCTTTTGTTGTTGTATATTTTATTTATCATGTTTATGCAATTTTTTGAGATTTTTGATATTTAATAAATTTATGCAGTGGGCTGAGGTGCTGTCTGCTGATGCTTTTTCTGCATTTGAGGAGGTTGGACTTGATAATAATAAGGTAAGACTGCATAATTCTATATTTCTTCGCTATCAATGAAAGTAGTGGTTATGTAGGAATCTAGGAGTATAAATTCAAAAATTTCGCTTTTTCTTTTATTAACAAGGGGTGATTCTACGTACAATGGCAAAATTATACAGCAGAAGCAGAAAATAAAACCTATAGTACAACCTATGGACTTAACTCTTCTGTTGTACATTTCGTCCCTTGTGGGCGTGTATAGTGTCACCCTGCAGGTCACCACACTTCTCGCTTGTCTTGTAATCTTTAAATTTTTTTTTTTTGAGAAAAGTTAACTACTTTTTATTAATGCAATCATAGTGAACTTCTCTTAAAAAAAAAACTCTGACTGCCTTAATGGAAAAAGCTTTATTCCCAGACTGAATTTAATTACGAGTAGAATTCTAATTCAAATAAGAATCTTTATTAAAATAGGAATCTTTATCAAGAACATTAAACTGAGAATTTAAAACTGAAAGTAAATAAGAAAAGCTGGGGGGACTTATCTAAACTTTACCTAGGGGTCACCCCCGTAGGATTTAGCACAACCCACACTTGATTACCATACCGATAGCTCAGTCATTCTTGGTCCTATTTGAGTCCTCCAAATCTGGGAAGCACCTTTGGAAACACCGTCTCTCAAATCTGGGGCAGAGAACGTGAACAAACTTGGGTTTCTTTTCAACCCTTAAAACTGAAACCACCAAAACACATTGAGCTGGGTGTGCCGCCTCTTTGGCTAGCTAGGGTGGTGTGCCAACCTCTTATGGCCCTCCCTTACTACGTGAGGTGTCACCTATCCCAAGAGAGAAAAGTAGAGAGAGAGAGTGTCACCTATCCCAAGAGAGAAAAGACGAGAGAGAGAGAGAGAGAGAGAGAGAGAGAGAGGCTTGGAGGAGAGGTGATGATAGAGAGGTCTCTGCAAGAACAAATGGTGGGAATGAAGGGGGTTCATCCCTTATGGTCTAGGGTATACGAGCTTCCAATGGGGCTCAAATTTTGACAAATGAGTTTTTGGTAATCTGGGAGTTGTGGAGAAAATTAACTCTGATCCATCCATTCCTTAGATCAGCCGTCATGATCAAGGAGGAATCTTAAGACTATTATCCCTCGGATCCTTGACCCATATCCACTTCAACTCAGTCTATGATTAGATCTTCCATAGTCGCACACATAGTTGTTGGAAACGCTTGAGATTCCGAATCGTTTTAGGAATTGGAATCACGGGATTGCAGCTAGCTATAAGATTTGCGTTTTTGGAATCAACATCCATACTAGGGGAATCGCAAGAAACGGGATTCCTACTTTATAACAATCAAATTTCATCCCAAATGTAGTCAAGATCCTTACATACATGGAATCGAGATTCCAACCGCTTTGGAATCGAGTTTCTAGTCTATTTAGAATTCACCCATATGAAAATAAGAGTCCGTCATATATAGAGTCGCGATTCCAACATCTTTGGGATCCTATTTTTGAGCTATTTGGAATCAAGATTCAGAACAGTTTGGAATTGAGATTAGTATCAGTTTAAAATCAAGTTCTGACCCATATGGCCGTCGGGATTTGTAAATCATTGGGGTTGAGTTTCACCTTTAGAATCAAGATTCCTATGTCAAGACATGTTGTGCCTTAACATCTTAGAACCTCATCAAGCAATCATGATCAGACGTCTCTAAAACCCGAAGAAGGATTATGTAGATATGAAGTCAATGTATTGTATTATTGACTATTGCCCCTCAGACACAGTATCAGAAATAAGGTCAATTAATAGTCACTCGTAGTTCACTAAGGAAATTTTCTACAAATGATACAAATATTATCTCATGTATTTTTTGAAATGCCATTTTTATTTCATAATTATAGTTCAAAATTGGGCTTTGTCTGTGCTATGGTGTTCTCTATCTTTTAGTCCTATTTAAATGTAAATATTTTAAAACAAGGCAACGAATCTTAGCACTATTAGATTCGTGATCCAAGACAGCCCTAGCACTATGAAAAACATGATCTGAGCTAGTTCTAGCACCATTAACACTCTCATTAATGCTCCAGTTCTATGTTGAGTATTCCTTAACTCTAAACATTTGCATTGGAAAGGTGGTTCTTGTTACCAATACTTCAGCACCGCACTCATCTGATTATTATTTAGAGCAGCTATAAACCATTGGAGACAATGTTCTCTAATTGGGTTTCCAAATAATTGAAATCAAATCCATAAATATTTGATGTGAGATTAAACATTCAATGAATCACAGTTGTGCACCTATGAACATCAATACTTGATTTTGTGGAGATTCCAAAACAATTTGGATTGAGATTCTGAATCTACCCGTCTCTTCTGAAATTGCCTGTGCTTGCTATACTCTCGTCGTCTGAGAAGAAGATCTAGTAGCGCTAGGAGGGTTGGCTGCTGTCCCTGAGAGGCCTCTATGACTATATCCCATGTCAATCCTTCATGTCCCTCACCTCATCATCATCAACCAACCACTCCATAGCATTATCCATATTTTTTTATCTGGGGGTTTCTTTTATCACTCATTGCAAACCTCTCCTTCAATTATCAATTATACTTCACATAAACTAGATCATTGAGCCTCTTTGATTCAAGCCTGTTTCATTTTTTGTATGAATCTAATAAAATCAAATGAACTTAATTAATACAATACTACAAATTTACAATTGACATAGTAATATGTAATTACTAACTAGTAACTACTAAAAGATTAATACAAATTGGTAAATTATAAACTAATAAAGTAAATTAAATTACCATCTCAAATCCACTCCAATTTTGCTCATAATTAGGCAAGGAAGTGGTTAGGCTCAATATCCGAATGACCAACGTTTGTAAATTAGGAGCACTACACCCATGTTTGCTCCACCATTGGATGCAAATTAACTATGATTTATATATATATGAAATATAAAAAACAAACAACAAATATGAAACTTGAACTTGAGGAACTTAAGAAAATTATTACCTGGATCAATTTTGGTCATTTGCCTTGCCTCCATTGCACTCCCCAAAGACTTCAATGCACACTTGCAACATACTAGCTCATCTGTGCATATAATGTCTTGGATATCTTGATTAGGGACTGGCACATGTAGCCACTTATTAAATCCAGTCATAATTGTGTCATTTATGTGTATTACATTATCAACATGATAAAAAGCTGGGTTCAAAAAATAAGCAGCTACATGCAATGGTCATTGTAGCTGCCTATCCCACTTCTCATCAATAATCTTCCAAACTGGCTCGTAGCAACTCACGTCATCATCTAAATTACGGGCTATATCTCTTTGCATCTCTCTATTGCCTCGTATATGTATCCCATGGAGGGCTTCTCACTATCAACCATGTCAGTGTTTTAAAAAGCGCTAGGCAAGTGCCCAGAACCTAAGCGGCCCAGTAGAAAAGAAAAGGACTCTATAGTTTCTAATAGTATGATTATATATTGTATAAAATATAAGAATTAGGGATTTAGGGCACGTCAAAATTCAAAAGTATACTACACATTAGCACACACTCCATAAGCATAACCATAAGTCGGTCCATATCCAATTGAAACTTAAAATTTACCAATCAAATTACCAAACTAGTGAAACTACAAATCCACTATCCACAATACACAACAAAGAAGAGGAAAACAAAAATGAAAGAAATACTTGAAGACTCAAAATAATCTTCAATCAATGTTCAAAGTTAAATCATCATTCATCATCAGAAAAAGTAGGGTCAGCTGCATTTGCATCATATGCATCGCAGTCGTCACCCTCATCGACATAATGGTCTTCCTCCTCTGTCTCTTCTGAATCTTCCTTTTCTTCCTCCTCTTCCTCTACCCACGTCTTCTGTGCAGAAGGTCTAGTGGCCTTAGGAGGGTCGGCTGATGTCCCTGAAGCATCCATGAGCATGTCCTGTGTCAATCTTTCATGCCTCTTGACCTCATCATCATCAACCAACAACTCTATAGCATTGTCCATGTTTTTGATTTGAGGGGGTCTCTCTTATCTCTTTTAGCAAACCTGTTCTTTAAGAATCGATTATACTTGACATAGACTAGGTCATTGAGACTCGTTGATTTAAGCTTGTTCCTTTCTTTGTATGAATCTAACAAAATCAAATGAAATTTATAATTATTAAATATATAATAATATTGCTACAAAACAATAAAAAATAATAACTACTGAAGTACTAAATTACTGATACAAATTACCCTTACCCCCTTCAAAAGTACTCGAATTCCGCTCACTACCGGACGAAGAAGTGGTCTGCACGATTGGTAGGGCCAGCCATCACCTTTGTCTTCCTCATCTCTCTCCTCTCTCTTTCTCTCTTTTCTTTCACTGACGGGGGAACCTCATTGACGTCTGTGTTTTTCTCATTCTCTTCTTTTCTCTTTTCCCTTCCCTTGTGGTCTCGCATGACGACAACCCTTCTCTTCTTTCTTCCCTGTGGTCTCTCATGATCATAACTTTCTCCTCTCTTTCCTTGTGGTCGAGCAAGACCACAATTCTTTTCTTTCTCATTCTTTTATCCCTTGCAAGTCCACCAGCTCCATGTGCACCATCGGGTCTATCTCCTCTGTCTTTTCTTGGTGGTCCCTTATGTCCACTTCCCCTTCTCTTCTTTTTCTGTAATCCTTCACATTACCCTTCTGGTGTACCCTCACGGTTCATTTTTACCTCTCACGAGCCGTGGTCTAGTGCGACCACCATTCCAAAACCTTTTCTTCCTATTGCCGCTTGTGCAAAACTCTACCCCAGCGTCGTCACATTTTTCCCCCAGCGCCGTCTCATTCTTCCAACCCCAGTGCCGACTCACTCTTCCAACCCCAGCGCCGACTCACTTGCAATAGTGACTCGCCGGTAGCAGGGTGTATGCTGTGTGTGCCATCAATGCAGGGTGATTGGCAGTGTCCACCATTGCAAGGAGGTAAGGAGTGAGGGACTTGATGGTCCATCCTTGCCTCTATCCAGGTGAAGACCTGGGAGCGGAACACAAGGTCGATGCTCGAGAGAAAGGTCGGAGACAAGGTTTGCGGAACCTGTTCCCGATAAAGACTCACGAGTGCGAGGATCGCGAAACCCCTGACTCGAAAGAAAGGGTTAAGCAACCCCAAAAACAGGTGTGCGAATAGTGAGCAGGAATAAAAAGAAAGAAAGGTCAAACAAGAGCGATCCAACAATGGGGTAGCATGTCCCCAGTGGAGTTGCCAAGCTGGTTAGGTGGCTCGATCTCGCCTTCCGGATTGAGATGATCTAGCGGCACATGTCTCGGGTTTCAGGGGAACCCGAGACTTGAGATCGTTCTCTCATGAACCACGTAAAGAAGACGTGGGCAGGAGTACCGACCGGTGAGAGAGGAATTAGGGTTGCGAGGCGGGACTTACCTCCTGTGGGTTCGTGACACGCTCGGGCTGGCTCGCGTGGGCGCTCTCTTAGAGTACGTTGGATAGCTTCCTAGGCCTATGGCCGGTTTGGAATCGCCTCCCTTGACCTGTTTCTCCTTTCCTGCAAATACACACACACATTAGAAGTACCGACAAGTGGGGTAAGGTCCCCACCTTCTTACAAGATGAAATAAAAATAAGAGAGATGAATTAAAATAAAAATTAAAATAAAATAAAATTAGAAAATGGAATTAGGATTAAAATGGATTGAAGTGAAGTGCAATAAATAAAATGAAGTAAAATAAAATAAAAGGGATGGAAGAAAATAAAATAAGGTGAGATAATTAAAATAAAATGAATAAAAATATAGTAAGGGATACTAGGATAAAATAAGTGGAATAAAATAAATAAAATAAAATGAAATAAATAGAATGAATGAGGTGAGAAAAATGAAATAAAATAAATAAGGTAAATGAAATAAAATAAATAAGGTAAATAAAATAAAGAAGATTAAAATAAAATAAGTGGAGTAAATAAAATAAGGTAAAATAAATCAAAATAAAGTAAGATAAAATAAAAGAAATGAATAAATTAAAATGGGGTGATGGAAATAATATAAAAAGATATAAATTGAATAGAATAAAATAAAGTAAAGTAGGTAAAAATGAATTAAGATAAATAAAATAAAGTAAAAATAAATGAAGTAATTAGCTAAAGTGAATTAAGGTATATTGGGTGACATGAGGGGAGGTAAAGCAAAATAAAAAGAAAAGGTAATTAAATTAGTTAGTTAAAAGAGAGAAAGAGAATGTTTTAATAAAATATTGTAAATAAATTAGTTAGAAGAGAGAATGTTTCAATAAGTCAAAACTTATGAGTTAGTTAAGAGAGAGAGAGAGAAGGTTTTAATAAGACAAAACTTATGGGTTAGTTAAGAGAGAGAAGGGAATGTTGGGTCATATGTCGATGAGAGAAGGTAATGTAAGATAAATGAAATAAAAATAAAAGTGTTTAATATAATGTAAGATTGAGTGTAATGAGACAAAGTAAAATAAAAGAAACGGTGATAACATAATTAAGAGAGAGAAGAAAGTGGTTGTTAGGATGAGAGAGAAGGAGTTACAATAATAATAAAAGAAAGAGCAATGATTTGGTTAAGAGAGCGAAAGGCTTGGAGTTGGATTATTTTACTGTAAAAAAGAAAAAGAGTTTGATACATGGGTTAAGGTAGGAGGAATAAAAGGAATAAGTGAGGGGGGAATGGCATGTGGAGGAGAGTAATATAAGATGGTATAAAAAAAAAGGTTATGGGGTTAGGAAGAGTGAGTCGGCGCTGGGGTTGGAAGAATGAGATGGCGCTGGGGTAGAGTTTTGCACAAGCGGCAATGAGGCTTGTTTACGTAGGCAGCAATAGGAAGAAAAGTTATAGAATGGTGGTCGCGCGGGACCACAGCTCGTGAGAGGTAAAAATGGAACGTGAGGGTACATCAGAAGGATAATGTGAAGGATCACAGAAAAAGAAGAGAAGGGGAGGTGGACATAAGGGACTACCAGGAAAAGATAGAGGAGGTAAACACGAGGGTGCATATGGAGCTGGTAGATTTGCAAGGATAAAAGAATGAGAATAGAGAGGAATTGTTTTCTTGCTAGACCACAAGGAAGGAGAGGAGAAAATTGTGGTCATGAGAGACCACAAGGAAGAGGGAAGAGAAGGGTTGTGGTCATGCAAGACCACAAAGGAAGAGAAAAGAAGAGAATGAGAAAAACATAGACGGCGATGAGGTTCCATCGTCTGTGAAAGAGGAGAGAGATGACAAAGACAAAGGTAATGGCTGGTCTACCACTCATGCGGACTACGGTGCCTACCGCTTGGGAGGGGCTTGAACCATCATCTCAGTCATGAGAAGGAAGAGAAAGAGAGAAAGAGAAGAGAGAAATAGAAGAGAGAGAGAGAAATAAAAGAGATGAGAGAGAAAATCCACCTTATCGAGGGGTATTGGCTCTTTTTTTCTCTCTCCTCTCGCTCGCTCTCCAAGACGTAATCACGAACCTAAGTAAACAATTGACATTTTATTGAATCATCAAAGGTCCTTTACAATTAGGTTTAGCATGTTTATATAGAATTGGGCCCAAACATGGGTAGATATCTAAAAACTACCTAAATTGATGATAATTACAATTTAATTGAATTAAAAAAATTAAGAAAATAGGGTGCAAAAAGACTGTTTTGCTCCTGCCTAACAATGTGTGGAATTCAAGAACAGTCTCTGCTGCTGCCCGAGAACTTGCGTGATCTTTCATGACTGATCCAGGGTTGTTTTGATACCCGTTTGATCGAAAGATGATTGTTTTCTTATAGGGCTCGGCATGACGATCGATTTGATACCAACTTTGAGCCATGGATCATGTTTTTAAACCATATGATCATGAGACTTGAAATTTGCATGAATCTTGAAATATCCGGATCAATAGTGCGCTTGTTCCTTGAGGTTGTCCGTGATTTCTTCGTCGTAGTGCACTGAGCATGCCGTCACGATCACGTGCCAACAAACAGGACACGATTTGGAACCAGTATGAAGATTTCGCAACTTTTGGGTATTGGCAGGAATCTGGAAATCTGGCGGCCAGAATTACGGTCACTTTCGTCACCTTGCTGTGCAAAATCCAACCGTTCATCATGTACGGAGTTCGGACCAGAGATAGCCCAAGACCTTACGCAGACAATGGAATTGGTTTCACGTTGATCCGATATGCGAGCGTCGTGATTCGGCCGCTCGAGCGAGGCGTGTCGCAACTGATTTTTCAGCAACTTCTTCACGAATCGGCAACTGCTCTCTAGCTTTTTTCTATGCTCGGACGTCGTCACGGGGCGTACCACATATCGAAACGCTCGTCTCGACGAGATAAACAAGCTCACAAAATTTGAGCGTGAATCAACTCAGAACAGGTAAGATATGGGCCCCGAAAGTCACTGGTCGTGACTGTGAAAACAACCACCTTTAATGGTGTTTTGGTGCAGTGAGGCCACACGGGAATAGTGTGTGGCTCTTTCTGTTTCAATGTTTTGCCCATAACTTTGTCTTGGAGTGTCAGATTAAGCCGAAACTTGAGCCATAGGGGTTTTCGACTGTGCCGGATCCAATGACGGTGATCCCACAGCTGTTTGACGCACCGAAATATAGTTTCAATTATAGGGTCCATTTCAAGGTGCTGGAGGCCATTTTTTCCAAAATTGTTTCTTTGTATTCATTGCCTTAGGCTTGTCGGAATACGACAAAACTTGGCAGGTGGCCTTTTGGAGTGCTTATGAAGATATTGACCAGTTCTGGTACTATTATGAGATTGTCAAAATTTCCACTGTTTTGTCAGGCTTTATTGACCTGCTTCCTCTTTATTCTGCATCAGGGACCAAGGTGCTGAAAAATGCCTTTAAACACATGGTAGACAGCATTTGCAAATATGACACAGTGCTTATCATGGAGTACTTTGTTTGTGTTTATTTAGGCTATGTCTTTGAATATTCATATGAGCATGCTTTATTTCTCTTGTCTTGACCTTAAGAGCTCTTCAAGAGCACTCTGTTAGTATTTATTTAGGCACTGTCTTCGAATATTCATATGAGCGTGCTTTATTTCTCTCGTCTTGACCTCAAGAGCTCTTCTACGTTTTTACTTGAAGACCTCATTGTTGGCATCTTGTTGCATATAGCTCTCTTGCTGTGGTATCACTGACAATCAGATTGTATGTTTTGTCAAAATACTATGGCAGTTTTCTGTCTTCTTAATCCATTTACTGGGGAGTAATTTGCTTTGGCTTCAGTTTTGGAGCTGAACCCGAAAACTTCGGCTGATTTGGCCGAAGTGAAGTGAATCTGATATTGGTTTAAACCTTTAGGGGTTATTATGGTTTCCTTGTGCACTCCCACTTGTACATAAGACCCCCTCTTTCATGAATGAGAATCTCTTCTCTAAAAATTAATATTAACACATGTGATTTTAGTTTTATGAAACCTGTCTTTCCTAATTCTATTGGTTGCCTGGAGCTGATTCTCATTCAGAGATATCAGTTCAAAAGTGAGGCAGATTTGATAGAATTGTACAGCTTGAAAACCAAAAGGAGGGTCATGTGTGAGACATGCATTCAAATGCCTTTGGGCTCTTGGTCAACGCATTAGAGTAAGAGGAAACCGATATAGCCATATTCAAAGTTCTGGTTGTAAGAGAACCATAAAATGGGACACATGGACCATTTTCAACCTTGTTGGAAACTGCCAGCACTGAATCATTGTCTGCTCACTATCAACAGGAAAGCAGAAAATGGGATGTGAACAAGTCTACAAGGTGAAAGCAGCGTTCTAAAACTCGCTAAGTCAACTCAGGTGAGCTTGGCTCAGGAACCTGGTGACTCCTGAGCCTGGAACTAGGGACTTCCTGGAGTCTGACCTTGCTGTCTCCCTTTGTTAGTTTTTACATACTCGTCCAAGTCTTGTTCAAACTTAGCCGAGTTGATCGGATGACTTGACTTGGGATCCTGGCGAATCTTGGCCTGAGTCCAGTTCTTAGACGCTGGATGTAACTATTATCTTGGGCCAGTCCTTGTATAGGCATATAGCAAGTTCAATGGCTTTTTGATACACTGAATAAGATGGAATGGATTTTCAGCAGAAAATATTCTTTGTTGCCAAGACCATCATAGGACATAATCGCGGTAGTTGTGGCATTGGAAAATTGGACAGTGTTAAAGATGTGTGGGAAAAATTCATTTCTTCATTGGAGACTTGGATTAGTGGATCCAATATGATTTCCTTTGGGTTTTGTAGTGGAAGATTGTTTGTGGTGTGTTCTCCTTTGAAAGACAACTTATGGACTTCAGTATATTCGGGAGTACTTGCTCATGCAACATCAATATAGATTTTTTACAGAGGCATATAGAGATGATAGATCCTTTTTTTAAAGTAGAATGTTAGATATGCTCCCTGAGTTGAACTTGAAGTTGTCTGCATGTGAGGGTGATTCAACGATGATCCAGCTCAGTATTGATAACTAGTACTAGTGGGAAGTTATCGATATCCAGTTGCTGACAACTGAGTATCTGGCATTTTACATGTCGTTATTGTAGTCAAGAATATATTAGTGATCCCTATTGACCACTCATGTAGTCCACTACCTTTACCCATAAAAAGACTGTATCCTTTGTTTACCCTATAGTATGTTCTTGAGTTGATCACTCTTACTGATATAAATGGGGTGAAATGCAGCATACGAGATTGTGACTAAACATCCTACTTTGGAATTCAAGGTTGACACCTTCGTTGTAAACTATTTTGATTGAAAATGTAGTGAGGTTTCATTCCTAGTGGGAGCTCTTCAATATTATATGAGAACATGCTTTATAGTAATGATATACTCTCTTTGGACCAAGGTTTTGAAACTCGGGAGTTGACCCAGGTGATCATCTGTTGACTATCAACTGTATCAATTTGACTTGGCGGCATAGCGTTTCTTGATGAGTTATACAAAAATTGCCGAGTCTCACCATTCTGCCTTAAATTTTTAATAGACTATCACTATCTCTCAGCTTGGGAATAGGAACTTGGGACTGGGCCACATTTGAGTCGAAAAACATTGCTTTTGGACTAAATATAGGCTGTTTTCTATTGCCTGCTTCAAAAACTATGTTCTTGGTGGTTGCCTGAAGAGCTTATTTTACTTTTGGCTGGTCTACTGGTTGTTGTAGCTTCTTCTTTACTTATAAGATATTGATTTATCTGTTTCTTGCGCTAGGCTGTCAAAGAAACAGGTCACAAGTTTCGGGAAACTATTCTTGCTCTTGGGGGAGGAAGTCCTCCACTTCAGGTATTTGCAGAAAGCAAACTCTTGATTGATTTGGTTACCTGTTGCATCTCTTTTTCTTTGATAAACACATTTAATAATACCGTGAAAGAAATAATTATCTTTTACAAGCGGTTAAAATTGCAATTATGCTCGGACTTAATAATATCCACAAGGGATAAAAGCATAGTCATGATGCCCATGCCCTCTTAAAATCAATCCCCTCACAATAATGTTCTATTTTTTTTATTTCATTTTGATACCAAATGTCTTGTAAAGGGAGCCCATCATCCTATTTCAGTCACTCCATTCCCACCTATCCCCTTTGGGCTTTGTGTTTCTTTTTAATTTAGGGTTCAGTGTTGGAGACAATGTGATACTGAAATGAACCTCTGGAGTCTATACAGTATAGACATTTCTACGACTTAGAAATTGTAATGTGTCTCTGGGCGATGCTTTACATGCATATCAGTGTACTAGTAATGTAGCTGATAATGTTGTACCATAACGTAATAAATTAAAGGGCAATGATTTCATGAAACGGTTGCATAGTAATATAATGCAAAAATCTTCAAAAACTATGTTAGGGCCATTTGTTTGATCCAAGTTTTGAAATATACACTCTTTTCATTCTAATGAACAATCACAAAAAGAAAATTTTTGAAATGGAACCTAGAAAGTATTTTTTAGCCCAATTAACATAAGCTGTCCATTTTGGTAAGATGGGTAGATTTAGGCTTTAGAAGGATTTTTTTTCGTTTCCAATTTTTTTAGATGGCTTTATTAGCATTAGATGAACAATGTTTAAAACATAAAGTGATTTTGAGTTTGTAAAGGCTATCTATGATCTTGAAATTTATCAAATGAATGGTCTAGATTTGTTGTTGGAGGACACTCATTTTGACCATATCTAGGGTTCAAATCTAACTTTTGTTTTTTGAGATTGATTATTGAGATGAAGAGAGTGTGTGTGAAAAATTTTGAGTCATACAAATACCACAAACATGGGTTTCTGGAAGTTTGGTTGCATTATACTATGATACAACCGTTGCATGAAATCACGGCCCTAAATTAAATAATGCTTTACCGTATTATTTCTGATTCTCCAAGAGAATATAGCTGAAGAAGAAACTAAATAACTTACTTTGCAGTTTTCACCTTCATATGTTCTGCATAAATCATTTACAGCTTAGCCGTGTGGTACATAAAAGTCTTGTCTCACATGGGTCCTTCGGAATAATTTTCGTAGGGGTTGGTTTATTGCTTTGTGTATCTCACTGTAGACTTCAGAAATTTAAGCACCTAATATTTGAGTGGCGTACGTTCCTGCTCATGAAATTCTTTTTTTAGATCACATGAAGAGTTCTTAAATACCCCTTGAAACTTCCCATCCATGAAATTTCCTAAACATAGAATTTATCTCAAAGAAAACTATACCTATTTGGCCTCAAAATTATATTAGTTTTAGGAAATTGAATCAACTAAACAGAGTATATGGAGTGCAAGTTTAGTAATAGGAGTAGAGACGAGGAAGTAGTTTAGATTGACGGTCAAGAAATACCAAAAAGAGCACACTTTCAATATCTTGGGTTGATAATCTAGGAAAATAGAGAGATTGAGGAAGATGTCGTACATAGAATTAGAGCTGGGTGGGCGAAGTGGAGATATGCAACTAGAGTTTTATGTGATTGCTGCATACCAATGAAGCTGAAGGGGAAGTTCAATAGGACAGTTGTGAGACGAGCTTTGCTTTATGGGGCGGAATGTTGGGCGATTAAGAAACAACATACTCATAGGATGAGTGTACTTGAGATGAGGATGTTGAGATGGATGAGTGGCAAGACAAGAATGGATAGAATTTGAAATGAATGCATTGGGGAAAATTTAGTTGTGGCTCCAATAAGTGATAAGATGATAGAAAATAGACTAAAGTGAGTTGGCCATGTGCAACACAGTCTCAGTACAACACCTGTTAGGAGGTGTGAATGGGTAAGACTTAAATAAGGCAAGGGGTAAACCTAAAGGGACATGGTTGGAAGCTATGAAACAAGATATGGGGACTTATTGTCTCACTAAGGGTATGGCCCTTGATAGAGCAGAATTACGGACCAGGATTCGTGTAGCCGACTCTAAATTGTTGTGATGAATCAACTTTCCAATGGTTCAAACATTAGCTCGATCTGAAAGTTGGAAAGTTATTGCCATTTTACTACAAATTGCCAATTTGACATGCTTGGAGGCTGATGTAGAACGAATATAATAGGGAAGAAAATCCAATAATCTTTTGATTGCAAAAATTAAGAGGAAGCCTACAAGTTAGGCTTCAGGCTTCAATAGCTCTGCACTAGTTAAACTAGAAAAAAAAAAACTCAAAACTACATTCTCTATTCTAAGTTCTCTACATAGACCCCTATGTAATAATAAAAGACCTTACTTGGAACTTGAGAACTCCGAACTCTTATAGAAGTTGAAGCTCTAATTAAAACAAAATTTGTAATGATATTTTTTACCCATGCTAAACAAATAATTTCATGATCACTAGAACTACTTTTCTAAACAATTCCTAAAATCTTAAAAATATAAAAAATCCTAGAATCCTTAAAAAAACTTAAAAACCCTAAAAATAAACCATAAATTTCTCAAAAAATGCATCCGTTAAATTTAAATAGAAAAATTCCAAAATAAGAGCCATCTTGTCTTGCATCAATCTCCCCTGGTTGGAGAAACACGTCTTCGAGTTTTGAACTAGGCTAAGAGGAATTTTTTGCTAAGCCCATGATCTTCTTTAACCTTAGAACTGTAAACATGATCTTGGAACTTGTGTATTGAAACACAACGATTCTGCATTCGAATTACCCTTTGTAGTCAGTTGATATATTCATAAATGCTTCTGATAAATCCTCAAGGAAAGGATCATTATATGTCAACAGAATAATTGTGATATATCTACTCTATTTAGTCACATAGACTAGCTGAAATTGCCTTGGCTCAGTCCTAGAACAGACCGAGGGTGCATTTTCAAGATGAGTACTTGTTGTGATGCTCGAACTAATAACTTCACCTATTGGTTCTCCTTGGAGCCGTCTTTTCTTCGTCAAGATTGGTTAAACCATGAAATCGTGTTCATTATTATGGATCAGATCTCCTATAAGATCATGTTCTTCATTTGAACATATACATCAAAGATTGGTGGCAAATTCCAATCTACAACTTGCTGATTTTGGATACATGTGTCAAAATCAGGAATATCCACATTCAAATCGAAAATCCTAAAGTGATGTTCCCCAAGTTGGGTCTTATCACTTTTCTTTTTTTCACGCTGAGCAAGATGGTGAAAAAGATTGTATTTGACATCTTTTTGGCCAAAAGATTTCCGTCTTGCTCATTAGTGATGTCTACGAGCTGTTGTGCAAACTGCTAAACATACCCTCTCAGACTTTCAATCTCTTCATATCTGGCACTGCAAGTTAGATCTACGACAGCTCCTTTTCTTCGACCCCTTTCTTGCTACCATGGATTCACCCTAGGAAGAAATCACCGAGATGAAAAACCCGACGCTTTGATACCGGTTGATGTAGAAAGAATATTATAGGGAAGAAAATCCAATACTCCTAAAATTTAGTTTAAATTGATGAGAACTAGCGAAGAGAGTCTGAAACTAAAAGATCTATTAGCGCTTAAACCCCTAGGTTCTCAATTTCCCAAAATACCCCCATTTTTCTCAAAAGCCTAGTTCTGGCCTTTAGGGCTCCTATTTTCACATATTAAATTCTAGACACGAATTTACGATCCATCTTACAGATACAAGTATATCCAAATCCTAGATTCTTTTGTATCCTTTAACAGAGCTAGAGGTTCTATTCTCTAGTCTCATACATATAGCTCAGCCTCAGATCTAACCCGTTTCTAATCCACATACCTCTGATTCAGTCCAATATCCATATATTTTTCTCTTCTAGGGGATCCCCCACGACACACCCAGCTCCTATAATCAAATATGTTGATTTCCTCAAACATCACGGTTGCCGCATATGACAGAGCTCAAAGGCAATCTTTAGGAATCATCCCTCTCACCCTCAAGATCGGACCCGTATTCCAAATAGTTAGGTTCTACATCCTTCACATCGAACCTTCCTTCAATGTGCTTATCGGAAAGCATTGGCTTCCGAGAACATTACCATAACATTTAGTTTCGTTAGCTTTCTTCTTAGATAAGTTACTTTCCATTGATTTCCAAAGCAATCTACATGTCATTGGCTAGGTGGCATGTTGGAATAGCAGTATGCACAAGAGTTCATTATAACCCTTCTCTAGATTGAGTTCCTTCAAAATCTTTTGCTGTTTCTTTTAAATTCACCCTTATTTTCAATCTCCCCCACTCCCAACAGGCGGGGAACAGGTTTCAATATAAATACATTGCATGTTTTCTCAGCATCATGATGCATAACACCGAGAACTTAGATTTTAGGCACAAAGCCATACGTATCACTTAATTGGTACTGATTCTTTTTTTTTTCCCTTAGTTTTGTTTGTTTTTAATTTTTTGGCATTCAATTTTTGGGTGAGATCCTCAGTGCTAGTGATATTCATTTATGTTCTTGTAAACATAAAATTTCTGCACAATATTATAACTGTCTTTTGTGGCTATATTGTTCAGGTTTTTGTGGAATTCCGAGGGAGGGAACCTTCTCCAGATGCTTTGCTCAGGCACAATGGCCTGTTGCCTGTACCTGCATCTGCTTAGGTTTCTATAATGTTTTTATTTACCATCGTTGTATTCTTGAGTTAAAACTTAGGTATAAAACAATACTTCCATAGCATTTTTCCTTCTTTTTTTTTTCTCTATCATCGACTTATCATTGCATGCATTCAAAACGGTGTAAACATTTACTTCAAGCAATCATCATGCAATTATGTGTGCTCCCAGTCAGCTCCATGCTAAACTTTCCCCGGATACATTTAAGTTGGTGAACCACATGGCTACATATGGATAGGTGCCCGTTTGGGCATTTTACCTTTTCTTTATTCTTTTTTTCCCTTTTGTGAAATTTGGACTTGGCCCTCCACCTGAGATCTCACTCTCCCCCTCACCCATAGCAAGCCGGCCGACCCCCCGAAATTTTTGAAATTCGATTTTTAAAAACCCCACATGAGCTTTTTTTTTGCATTACATTTGCCTTTCTACCCTCTCATTTGAAAAATCCCCCACTCGTGAAAACCCATAAAGCCTTCTGGTATGATGAAATGCCCCTCCTACATCAAAACCTCTCATGAAGAAACCTAAAATGACCTCCTAACCTCTCTCTTCCGGCCAGTTTTTGGCGAATTTGATTCCGGCCAGAAACGCTGAATGACCTAGAAGCCATATCAGCAATGTTTCGGTGGGGCAGTTGGATCCTTTTCCTCTTTCATTCCCTTTTACACCCACCTTGGGCACAACATCCAGAGCGCCCCTCACACTTAAAAACCCATCTATATTTCTTCTCTTAGCATACCAAGGCCCTCTCTCCCATTCCCTTAAAAATTCATCCATGTTCTCTCTTTTAAACACAGTCACTTCATGGCCACTCATTCTCTCTCTCTCTCTTGGAAACCCATCCATAATTAAACCAAGCCCTAAGTGAAACATAGATAGGTAAAACTTTTGGGCTTGTAGCATGTGTATAGCACGATAGCATGAAAAATCGTCTAAAAGGGGGACTTCTCATGAAAGGAATAGATCTCAGATTTGAAAGGCGGCTCTTGGTATTGCTCTGGACTCAGATGGGCCCAAGCCCCGAGTTTGAGTCTCTAAAACCACTGCTCCATGGCTCACTTTTGTCCTCCCTATGAACCAGATTCATCATCTCGTCGGAGTATAAATTGAGTAAAACAGAATAAAAACCTACAAAATGGTTTCACATGAGATGTAAACAAAGGGAGAAATGGGTTTTCTTTCGACACAAAATTATGTTTATTTACTGGAAAAGATATACAACCATAAATCGTTGTTACACTGAAAGTGGACCTCTTGGTTTACTTCCTTGGTCTACCGGCTCCACGGATAAGGATGCACCAAAATCAAAAGAAAACAGGCCTGAAAGAGGACTTTCGAATGGAATAGAGTATACAAATAGCATGCATTACATTGGAAGCATAAGAAAACTAAAAGAAAAGTGATTTACTTATTAAGCTGGATCCATGGGCCTGGCGCACCGAGTGGGGCCTAGATCAAACTAGCAAGTTTTGTGTCCGGACCTTTCAAATTCTTGAATTCTTTTTTTATTGGAGCTCGATTGCTTTGGGTTCACTCAAAGTTACTGTCCTAAAGGTCTAGGATTCTCTATACTATAGGCTTAGTATCCCTAGTTTGATAGTGGTATGGAGATGATGGGGTACCTATTAGAGGTTTTGGGACTTGAACTTAGGCTTTAGGGGGTCTAGACAGGGTATGAAATTTCTAGTTTCAGGTCTCAAGGGCTCAAGGATGGGGTCTATGTTCTTGGTTATCTAAGGTCCAAGGTTAGATCTCATGGATTTGTTTTTTCACAAACGGTGCACTTTGCATCGTTGGATAACAGTGGGCCCATATTGCACAACCATGTCCCTTAATCCATTTAAAACTTTCACTCTTGGGCTAGTTAAAAGTTCACAAAAAAAACTCACTCTTGGGCTATTTGACCTTGGATATGCGTCATTATGAGCTTTATTGAGGTGAGTAGGGTATAATTAAAGCTTAAAGAGAGCTAGGGGTTGATTAGGACATTTTGGGTAGGTTTAAGTGGCTTGAATATGGTCCAGGTACATTAAGCAGGCTTAGGCTCTAATGGATGTGTAATCCCCTAATAATGAAGCTTACTTGGAAGTCTTGGGATGTTTTATGATGGGTGGATCATGGTGTAGAAATAAGCTATGGGCTACATTTTTTAGTGTGGTCCACAATGGGATTTTGGCTAAAGAAGCCTATGTAAGGTTTATTTGGAATTTTGGTCCAAGGATGTTAGTAATTTATGTGGAAGGAGGGGTGTTTTTAGACGTTGAAAACAAATAGCCTATAAATTGTGAAGAATCAAATCATGCGATGCTTTTAAATTAAAAACATCATATATGCTGATAAAAATTTTGGAAGCTTATTTTAAGTACTAACGGTTTTTTATTTGCCAAATGCTATGCATTCATTCAGCTGTCCAATGTGGAGCACATAATAATAATTAGTTCCATCCAGGGTTTGAAAACTCACCGAGTCGAACCGGACTCGCCCAGTTCGACTCGGGAATTGTATGCAACCGAGCCGGTTTCACGAAAAAATCGGAAATCCCCCGTGTCCAGAGAGAATCGGGCTATTCCCAATAGTGAATCGCGAGTCTCACCGAAAAAACCTGGGCATTCTAGTAATTTTTGGGTTTACAAGGGGCCGCCTCACGGGAGCAACACGTGGCACCTAAAAATCCTCCACACGTGGTAACTCACCTCACATGTCTGCTCCCTCGCTTTTCTACACGCGCAATACAACGTCTATTACATAGGAATTTATAGAGAACAAAGCGACGCTCTTCCTTCGATGTGAGATAATTCCCACAAAAAATCATTAAAGCAAGACGATTGAATATATATTATTATAGAAGCTAATAAAATTACATTAGGCGACGTGGCGGTATTGATTGATATATTTGATTTTTCGACGAACGTCTAGAGTTCAAACCTCTTAGCGTGCGTCCTCGTTTATTTTTGTTGTCAAAAAAATAAACAAAGGCAGAAAATACCGTTGTAAAAAAATATAAAAAATAAAAAATAAAAAGGTTTTTCAAGATAAAGATAAAAAAGATAATACAACATTTTTTTATTTTTTTTGTAAAAAAAAATACAAGGTAATATAACAAGTATTTCTTGCAAAAAAATATAAAAAAAAAGGCATAAAAAAATAAAATGTACTTTGGGAGCATCATTTTTTTATTTTTCTTGTAAAAAAAAAAAAAAGTAATACAACAAGCAAAAAAAATATAGTACAACATCTTCTTTTGTCAAAAAAAAAAGAAAAGATAATCAACAAGTATCATATTTTTCTTGTAAAAAAAATAAAAGATAACACAATAAGTATTTATTGTCAAAAAAATAAAAGGTATTTCTTAATAGAACCTAGGAATAAATGGTCTAATTATATTTTTTATTTTTATAACATGATGGTCTTCAACATAAATTTAGTAATATTAATTTAAAGATAGGATTCATACAATGAGGCCATTTAAAATCTCTCTCTTTCTACTAACAATCTCTTCCACTAATTTATTCTAAAAACCTAAAAAATTAAAAGAAATTAGTATGCATTTTAATAATTTCTACATTGATAGCCAAATCTTTTATTTTATTTATTAATTTTTGTATTATAAATCATGTTGTGTACTATTTTTCTCACAGTTGTCAATAATACATTTTAAATTAGATGATATTATAAAATATTTTGGATTTGATATTATTTATATAATAAAATAATTGTAAAATATTGTTGGTATATAATA
Organism: Amborella trichopoda; assembly: GCF_054954075.1. NCBI lineage: Eukaryota > Viridiplantae > Streptophyta > Magnoliopsida > Amborellales > Amborellaceae > Amborella > Amborella trichopoda. The sequence continues at coordinate 39,671,326 of NC_142348.1, forward strand.
TTATAGCTAGTTAGGTTATAATAATTTTGGTTTTTTTAGCGGATTAGGGTTTTCCGCCAATTCGAGATTTTAATAGCCAATTTTTCATCGATTTAGTCAACTATTTATTGTAGTCCATATATGATTATATACTTAATCCATGATAATTCTATGATTTCTTTTGTGTGATGTAAATTTAATGATCAATATAAGTTCATACAGGGAAAGAACATCTCAATATTCATAAATTAATAAAAACAATGAAAGTTAATAATGTAGTACCTCTATTTCTTATTGGAATCTTAACAAACAACATTTATAATGAATTTTAATAATTTTTTTGAATTTTTTTAAGGCTTAATTCGAACGATTCGGCTAGATTCCCGATCCGTATTCCTGATTCGCCGATCCAAATCGGTTTTTAGAATGCCCGATCCGAATCACCGATCTGTTTTTTAAACCACTAGTTCCATCTTTTAAGGGGTACGAAAACAAATTCAGCTTTCAGATAACAAACTAATATGGGAGTAGTGATCCTATAGGACCTGCCAAAAATAGCGGCGTGAGACTCATAGAATCACCATTGGTCCTGGTTCAAAATCTCAGGTAATGTCACTGTTTAACTTCCTTTCCAGCAAGTTGCCGGTTACCACTTTCCCTCTCTCCCCTCCACAAAAGCCTGAGTCACCATACAAGTTATTGCAAATGTATGGGCATCTCTCTCTCTCTCTAAAGAACTAGCCTTAAAAGCCCTGTTCAAACTTACAGCAGCTGCGCTTCACCTCTCTCTCTCTCTCCACATTCTTAAAACTTTGGTATGCATTTCTTGACCTAGCATGGGCTAAAAAGGTATTTTCTAAATAACCATCATCAGTAACATCGATTGCATAAAAGAATAAAGGATTTTCATTTTGCATGAGCATCAAATAATCTAAGAGCAATTGAGCATCATTATCAAGGTTTTTGTTTCTAAGCTTTCTGAACTCGTTTCTACAATTATATTTCATAAAATCTAGACTATTGTCACCATTAGATTCCATTCTAAAGAGATCCAAGCTTATTGATAGGAGTCCCCATTTTATGAAGGGTGTGGTTTCTATCAGGTTGCGACCTTAAACAATCCAATTAAGGAGCACCTCCAAATTTTATCGTAACATGTAGTTTTGGTGTAAAAACTTTGTAAGATTATCTGAAAATCTATTTTCATGCTAAATTATAAAATTTAAAACTCCAAAAATAGTCAAAATCAAGTAGATCTATAAATATATGAAAATCTTGAAAATGGATGGTCGAGATAATATGTTGCAAGATGCACTATTTTTAGGACTCAAAATCCTTTTTTTTTTTTTTGCATATTCATACATCTTGATGTCGAGATGATCAATTAGAGGGTTTTTCAACGTTAAACAACATTCTCTGATGGATTTTTTAAGTACATCTGTAATTATGCATTTTAAGATTGCAATCTTATGTAAACTTTTTCCTTTTATGAAAGGTATTGATAATTCTTATTTTACATTAAAAAATTTTCCAATGCAATCGAAGGTAATGTATCTTACTTAGGCTTACAAACACATCATGTGGATGATGTCATTCTCCATTATAAAAAAAAAAAAATTTCTATCAAAAATTTCAACTTTACTTTTGATTAATTATTTAAAATACCTTTAGACAAAAAATTACTACATAGTAAGTTAAAAGTATCAAGTATCCAAAACTATTGATTACATTAAAGAAATATTTATATGTATAAGTACTCGGGCATAACATCATTAAAATATGGAATTACCAGTCCCTATGCTATAATATTTGGATCACCCTTTGTTCACTGATAGGATTATGGACATTTTTTTTGTAGGACCATTTGTATTATTTTTAATTTGTGTATAACTTTTTCTAATATTTTGTCATGCATGTTTAGCCTTATCGTACCCCTCACAATGCTTTAGCTCAAAAAGATTCATAAACGGTCAAAAAATATAAAAGTACCCATACAGGATAGCCATTGGATAATCATGCCTAGACTACCATGTGGGTCAACTCATAATTATTGTCCTTAAAATTATATGAGCGCATATATTGTACTGCGTACTACTGTCATAACACCTAGCTAGGTTGTTTCTTTTAGCCTAAATTTTATTAGAACCATATAAAAATTACTAGATTATTTTTAAAAGAAATTTATGAGTTTTGTGATACCTAGATATAGCCCTTCAAAAATTGGTTGGTCTCTATTCAATTTTGATGCATTAGTTTTTTTTAGTGCATAGAGAGTTTATTTTGATTTTATTTTTCCTGAGATTAATCAATAGGTTGTAGAAATTATGTCCCTAAAATTTAAGATCTAAAAAGTATCTCTAGGGCAAATTTTGCCCAAGGGATAAGCAAATCTTTTGGGAAATTATATTTAAAATATCACCATTTATTTTTAGGGAAATTTCGTACAAACTTCTAATTCCCCATCATATTTCACGGTCGACCCTCCTGTTTTTCTTTCAAGCAGAATAAAAAAGCCTTCAAATATTTCACCGTAAACCCTTCATCTCTTCTCTCCCATGTCTTGGCCACAAAAACTAGCCCTAACAAATTATTTTATTTCATTTCAATCCAAAAGCTTGTTGGCAAAGTACAAAATAGGGTTAAAAAGGTTTTTAGAATGAGATGGTATAAGACAATTTGTTGGGGCTAGTTTTTGTGGCAAAAAATGAATAAACGTGGGAGAGAAGAGATGAGGGGGAACGACGAAATATTTGAGGGTTTTTTCATGTCGCTTGAAAGAAAAATAGAATGAGGGTATATCGTGAAATAAGATGGGGAATTAGGGATCTGTACGATATTTTTTCTTATTTTTAGCATAAGGTGACCATAATTAGTTTTAGCCATTGGATATGAAATCCAATAGATGAAAATGTATCACACCATTCAAGGGATTTTATTTTTTGACTTTGTGCACAAATAATAATACATCATCAACCACCCGATATCAAATCTAACGGTCAATAATGATTGTGACCTCTTTGTATCAAAAGTAAATAGTCTCATTGTATACATTTTTCAATTTTATTCAATAATAATGGTCCACCCAAAACACTCCTTATATACACACACTCAATAGATATTGTTGCACCCTTGTACCAACACTCGGGTACAGTGATAAATGAGCAAGGGTTAGTTAAGGCATTCCCCAAAAGCGACGTACCATAGCGCCATCCAATTGCGATGAAAAATAGGCAAGGTTTCTCACAATAGTCTAGATAAAGCATAGGTAAAGAAGTTAACCCAATATAATAGAATTAGTTTAGCTACATAGAATGTAGAAACACTAACAAGTAAACGTATGGAGTTAGTAGATACACTAAGATGAAGGCGAGCAAACATAGCTTGCCTACAAGAAAATAAATGGAAAAAGGGAAAAAACTAAGAAAATTGATATGTATAAAGTTTAATATAGCAGAAATGATAATAATACAAATGAGATAGGCTTAATAGAACACAAATATTAAAGAGATAAAGTAGCTAATTTCAAATGAGTAGGTGATATGCTCCTATTAATTAAACTTGTGTTAGGGGAGGAGATAATTAATATATTTAGTGCTTATGCCGCACATGTAAGACTAGATAACATAATCAAAAGACAATTCTTGGAGGACATGGATGGACTAATCTAAAACATGCCAAATAGAGGGAGGACTTTGT